>NW_027339431.1:3350545-3359921 GCF_000331145.2 Cicer arietinum | reverse complement strand
ATCAAATAAATAATCGTGATTACTTGTATTTTAAAAGAAAATAAATGTAGACTAATAAAATCCCAATTTTTGTGAGAATGAATTTAATATTTGACTCTTATGTAGTAAAGTATGAAATTTTATGCGATGTATGATAAACAAAATTTAACTCTTATTATATATTATTTGGAGTGTTAATTTTATTGTTATATGATCTGCCCAAAAGTACTTAGGTAGGTTGGAGTCCTTAAGCATGGTCCTAGCTAACTCTTCTAGGGATCTATTTTTCCTCTCCACTACCCCATTCTGCTGTGGTGTCCTAGGGGCTGAATAGATGTGGTTGATTCCATTTGATTCACAATAATTTTGAAAAAGATCATTTTGGAATTCACCTCCATGATCACTTTTTATTGAAACAATTTTCAAATCATTCTCATTTTGTACTAAAGCAGCAAACTTTTTGAAAACAGAGAATGTATCACTTTTATGAGCTAAAAAGTAAGTCCATGTGAATCTAGAATAATCATCAACCAGCACATATCCATACAGGTTTCCACCTAAACTCTTAACTTGGGCAGGTCCAAAAAGGTCCATGTGAACTAGTTGTAAAACTCTATTTGTTCTAACCAAGTCTATAGAGGGAAATGGAGTCTTAACCAGTTTACTTTTCTCACATGCATCACACAGTCTATCTTTAGAGAACTTCCTATTTGGTAGACCTAAGACTAACTGTTTGCTGACAAGTTTATTCAAATGATTTATGTGTATGTGAGCAATTCTTTTATGCCAAAGCCATGTTTCATTTGAGTTGGATAACAAGCAGCATATTGCACTTGGTACAGAATTGAAATCCAACATGTAAATGTTGTTGATTCTGTCCCCAATTAGCTTTATGTGTTTGTCATCTTTATGCTCAATAATGCAAGATTGTGATGAAAAACTTACTTGAAAACCTTTGTCACATAGCTGGCTTATACTCAGTAAGTTGTGCTTTAATCCTTCAACATATAGCACATTTTTGATTACTGCAGTTGATTCATTGCCTACGTCGCCAATTCCAATGATCTTTCCTCTGTTGTTATCACCATATTTGACAAAGCCTCCTTCCTTTAATGTCAAGTTCAGGAATTTGGATTTGTCACCAGTCATGTGCTTTGAGCATCCGCTATCTAGATACCATGAGTGTTTCGTGGATGTCAAGCACACCTGCAATACAAAATCAGAATTTTGTTTTAGGTCCCCAATTTAAATTGGGTCCTGGTTGGTTAGTGTCAAACACAGATTTCTTTGCTATCCAAACTTGCTTCCATCCTTTATTGGCTAATTTTTTAAATTTGCAATTTGACACAAAATGTCCCTTTCTGCAACAGAAATGACATTTGCCATCAAAGGATGAATGTTTGTTTGGTTTAGTAAAGATGTCATACATACTCTTAGCAATAGCAGATTTTTGACCATGTTTGACATTTCTGGTTTGCATATAACCAATACCATATCTGTTTTTATTTCTTTTAACATGCATATTTGGTGTATATCCTAAACCAGATTTTTCATGAACATGTCTTTGATTGCTAAGTATGACATTCAGTTTATCTTTACTATTAGCAAATTTTAATAAATCAGATTTTAATGATGTAACAGTATTCTCAAGTTCAATGCACTTTGCATATTTTTCATGTGAATGCTTTTTCAGTTGTTCACATAAATTTTCAATTTCTTTATGTTCAATATTCATTTGTTCAAGCATTTTCTTTTTGCTCAACAACTGTTTTATGGAATTCACATAATCATCATGCAGTTCATTGAAAGCTTCTTGTAGCTCATCATATGTTGGATTAGATTGTGAACTAACCTCATTTTCTGATTCTGAATTTGTATTTGCCATGAGACACAAATTGACTTCTTCTTCATCCGAAGACGCAGAGGATTCATCATTATCATTCCATGCAATATAAGCTTTTCTGGTTTTGGTGACTGGTTCCTTGCCTTTTGGTTTTGTAGCTCTATTTTTGTTCTGCAATTTGTAGCATTCTGACTTTATGTGACCAGTTTTACCACATTCATAGCATGTAATGGTCTTGTTGTCAGTAGTCTTGGAGCTAGATGGTTTTCTGAATTTGTTGTCTTTCTTCTTCAGAAACTTCTTAAATTTCTTGACAAGCAACCCGATTTCCGGCTCTTCAGATTCACTACTGGATTGATCTGAGCAGCTATCTAATTCAGTTTTCAATTGCTGGGCTTGAACCTTCAAAGATAATCCTTTCTTTTTCCGGCTTTGTTCGTTGTCCACTTGTTTTCCCAATGCGTGAAGATTGTTCACAATGTGTGTGAATCTGGTTTGCAGATCGCTGATGGATTCGTCCTTTTTCATGTTGAATAATTCGTATTCGTGCATAAGTGTATTTACGCGAGCTCTTTTCACATCTGTGGTTCCTTCATGTGTTTCTTGAAGAATATCCCACATTTCTTTTGCTGACTTGCAGTTTGATACCCTAAAGAATTCTTCTGCACATAGAGCAGATGTTATAATGTTTTTAGCCTTAGCATTATAACCTACCTTCTTTTTGTCGTCGTCAAACCAGTCGGCTCTAGGCTTGAGAATCATTGAGTCATTTGTTCCTGCAATCTTGGGAATGTATGGACCGTTTTCAACAGCGTCAAGGATGTCTATGCCACTGGCTTCCAGGAATATCAGCATCTTGTGCTTCCAGTACATATAAGCTGTTCCGTTGAATGCTGGAGGTGTTGCTAATGATGCGCCTTCTCCCAGAAAATCGTTTGAGGCCATATTCCTTTTATGAGTATTACCTCTCGAAAAGTTAGGCTCTGAGGCCAATTGTTGGTTAGTATGACCTCGAAATAATCGGAATGTATCAGTTCTTTAAGAAATTAAATCAATTTCATACACACAGCGGAATTAAATTGCGGCATACAAGATTAGCAATTGCAAGTAGATGGATAAGAGATTAACCAAGATGCATGCAAGTCAAATATCCAGTTTAAACAATATTACTTAACACAGAATATGTTTAACATGCATCTAATATTAATCACACATACAAATATTGCAAGATAGAAAATTAAAGGAGTTAAGGGTTAGAGAAGATTGCACCAAGAATTTATCCTGGTTCAGTTGTCAACGAGACAACCTACATCCAGTCCTGACAATCCAATCGGATTTCAGATTTTCTTCTCCAATAGAAAGAATCAATTACAGATTGTCCAGTTTCATCCCCGAAACCTATCTATCTCTAATGATCTCTTTCCTATTGATCACCCTCTGATCCTTGTAGACACTCAGCAGTCTAACACAGAATCAAAGTACGACTCCTTCTTGTTGAGCTCTCTCACCCAAGAAAGTAGCCACCAGTTTCAAGCTGGCTTTCTCGCTTTCGTTTCTTTTCAAAGTATTATTACAAACTGAATAAAAGAAGAACAAAAAGAAGTCTTCAATCTTGATCAATGTGACTTCTCACGAATCTGGATATTCAAGGATTGTTCATGAGAACATTGTCTTTTCTCTCAAGAATACTTTTTCAGCTCTCTCAACCCTAGGCTTATTCTTTTCTAATTAAGGTTTTTAACCAATCTTGTGCATCCAATAGGTGTGTTTGTATCATTGGATGAAAATTTAGGTCATTTTCAACCTCCCTAGGCTTATTCTTGTCCAATTAGGGTTTTTAACCAATCATGTGCATCCAATAGGTGTGTTTGTGTCATTGGATTTACATTTAGATCATTATGTCCGTCCTAGACTATTTCTTGTCCAACTAGGGTTTTTAACCAATCTTGTGCAACCAATAGGATTCTTTATGTAATCTGATGAACATTTAGGTCATTCTCGTCCTTCCTAGACTTATTCTTGTCCAACTAGGGTTTTTAACCTAACTTGTGCATCCAATAGGTTTGTTTTTGTCATTGGATGAACATTTATGTCATTTTCATCCTCCATAGGCTTATTCTTGTCGAATAGATTTTTTAACCAATCTTGTGCATCCCAGAAGTTCATTTGTGTCATTCGATTAACATTTAGGTCATTTTCATCCTCCCTAGATTTGTTTTAGTCCAGTTAGGGTTTTTAACCAATCTTGTGCATCCAATAGGTGTGTTTGTGTCATTGGATGAACATTTTCGTCCACCCTAGGCTTATTCTTGTCCAATAACATTTTTAACCAATTTTGCATCCAATAAGTTCATTTGTGTCATTCGATGAACATTTAGGTCATTTTCGTCCTCCCTAGGTTTCTTCTAGTCCAATTAGGGTTTTTAACCAATCTTGTTCATTCAATAGGTGTCTTTGAGTAATTGGATGACCATTTAGGTCATTTTCGTCCTCCCTTGGCTTATTCTTGTCCAATTAGGGGTTTTAACCAATCTTGAGCATCCAATAGGTGTCTTTGTGTCATTGGATGAACATTTAGATCATTTTCTTCCTTTATAAACTTTTTGTTGTCCAACTAGGGTTTTTAACCAATCTTGTCCATCCAATAGGTGTGTTTGTGTCATTGGATGAACATTTAGGTCATTTTCTTCCTCGCATGGCTTATTCTTGTCCAATTAAAGTTTTGTGCATCCAATAGGTGTGTTTGTGTCATTGGATGAACATTTAGGTCACTTTCGTCCTCCCTAGATTTATTCTGGTCTAATTAATGTTTTAACCAATCTTGTGCATCTAATAGTTGTGTTTGTATCATTGGATGAACATATAGGTCATTTTCGTCCTCCCTAGGCTGATTAATGTCCAATTAGGGTTTTTAACCAATCTTGTGCATCCAATAGGTGTGTTTGTGTCATCGGATGAACATTTAGGTCATTCTCGTCCTTCCTAGACTTATTCTTGTCCAACTAAGGTTTTTAACCAATCTTGTGCATCCAATAGGTGTGTTTGTGTCATCGGATGAACATTTAGGTCATTCTCGTCCTTCCTAGACTTATTCTTGTCCAACTAAGGTTTTTAACCAATCTTGTGCATCCAATAGGTGTGTTTGTGTCATCGGATGAACATTTAGGTCATTCTCGTCCTTCCTAGACTTATTCTTGTCCAACTAGGTATTTTAACATTTCTTGTGCATCCAATAGGTGTGTTTGTGTTAAGGGATGAACGTTTAAGCCATTTTCTTCCTCCCTAGGCTTATTCTTTTGTAAATAAGGTTTCTAACCAATCTTGTGCATCCAATAGGTGTGTTTGTATCATTGGATGAAAATTTAGGTCATTTTCAACCTCCCTAGGCTTATTCTTGTCTAATTAATGTTTTTAACCATTCTTGTGCGTCCAATAGGTGTGTTTGAGTAATTGGATGACCATTTAGTTCATTTTCGTCCTCCCTTGGCTTATTCTTGTCTTATTAGGTGTTTTAACCAATCTTGTGCATCCAATAGGTGTGTTTGTGTCATTGGATGATGATTTAGGTTATTTATGTCCTCCCTAGGTGTATTGTAGTCCAATTATGGTTTTTAACCAATCTTGTGCATCCAATTGGTGTGTTTGTGTCATTGAATGAACATTTAGGTCATTTTCGTCCTCCCTATATTTATTTTTGTCTAATTATGGTTTGTAACCAATCCTGTGCATCTAATAGTTGTGTTTGTATCATTGGATGAACATATAGGTCATTTTCGTCCCCCTTATACTTATTATTGTCCAATTAGGGTTTTTAACTAATATTGTGCATCCAATAGGTGTGTTTGTGTCATTGGATGATCATTTAGGTCATTCTCGTCCTTCCTAGACTTATTCTTGTCCAACTAGGTATTTTAACCAATCTTGTGCATCCAATAGGTGTGTTTGTGTTATGGGATGAACATTTAGGTCATTTTCATCCTCCCTAGGCTATTTCTTTTCTAATTAAGATTTTTAACCAATCTTGTGCATCCAATAGGTGTGTTTGTATCATTGGAAGAAAATTTAGGTCATTTTCAACCTCCATAGGCTTATTCTCTTCCAATTAGGGTTTTTAACCAATCTTGTGCATCCAATAGGTGTGTTTATGTCATCTTATGGATATTTAGATAATTTTTGTCCTTCCTAGACTTATTCTTGTCCAACTAGGGTTTTTAACCTATCTTGTGCATCTAATAGGTGTGTTTTTGTCATTGGATGAACATTTAGGTCATTTTCGTCCTCTATAGGCTTATTCATTTGTGTCATTGGATTAACATTTAGGTCATTTTCGTCGTCCCTATATTTGTTCTTGTCCAATTAGGGGTTTTAAGCAATTTTATGCATCCAATAGTTGTGTGTGTGTCATTGGATGATCATTTAAGGTCATTTTCGTCCTCCATTGGCTTATTCTTCCCGAATTAAAGTTTTTAACCAATCTTGTGCATCCAATAGGCGTGTTTGTGTCATTGGATGAACATTTAGGTCATTTTCGTCCTCCCTAGGTTTATTCTACTCCAATTAAGGTTTTTAACCAATCTTGTGCATCCAATAGGTGTGTTTGTGTCATTAGATTAAAATTTAGATCATTTTCATCCACCCTAGGTTTATTCTAGTCCAATTAAAGTTTTTAACCAATCTTGTGCATTCAATAAGTGTCTTTGTATCATTGGATAAACATTTATGTCATTTGCGTCCTCACTAGGCTTATTCTTGTCCAATTAGGGTTTTTAACAAATCTTGTGCATCCAATAAGTTAATTTGTGTCAATGGATTAACATTTAGGTCATTTTCATCATCCCTAGGCTGATTCTTGTCCAATTAGGGGTTTTAACCAATCTTGTGCATCCAATAAGTTAATTTGTGTCAATGGATTAACATTTAGGTCATTTTCATCATCCCTAGGCTGATTCTTGTCCAATTAGGGGTTTTAACCAATCTTGTGCATCCAATATGTGTCTTTGTGTCATTGGATGAACATTTAGATCATTTTCTTCCTTTATAAACTTTTTCTTGTCCAACTAGGGTTTTTAACCAATCTTGTCCAACCAATAGGTGTGTTTGTGTCATTGGATGAACATTTAGGTCATTTTCGTCCTCGCTTGGCTTATTCTTATCCAATTAAAGTTTTGTGCATCCAATAGGTGTGTTTGTGTCATTGGATGAACATTTAGGTCACTTTCATCCTCCCTAGGTTTATTCTAGTCCAATTATGGTTTTTAACCAGTCTTGTGCATCCAATAGGTGTGTTTGTGTCATTGGATGAACATTTAGATAATTTTCATCCTCCCGTGGCTTATTCTTGTGCAATTGGATTTTTAACCAATCTTGTGCATCCAATAAGTTCCTTTGTGCATCCAATAGGTGTGTTTGTGTCATTGGATGAACATTTAGGTCTTTTTCGTCCTCCCTAGACTTATTCTTGTCCAACTAGGGTTTATAACCAATCTTGTGCATCCAATAGGCGTGTTTGTGTCATTTGATGAACATTTAGGTGATTTTCGTCCACCCTAGGTTTATTCTAGTCCAATTAGGGTTTTGAACAAATCTTGTGCATTCAATAGGTGTCTTTGTGTCATTGGATGAACATTTATGTCATTTTCGTCTTCACAAGGCTTTTTCTTGTCCAATTAGGGGTTTTAACCAATCTTGTGCCTCCAATAGGTGTGTTTGTGTCATTGGATGAACATTTAGGTCACTTTCGTCCTCCCTAGGTTTATTCTAGTCCAATTAGGGTTTTGAACAAATCTTGTGCATTCAATAGGTGTCTTTGTGTCATTGGATGAACATTTATGTCATTTTCGTCCTCACAAGGATTTTTCTTGTCCAATTAGGGCTTTTATGTAATCTTGTGCATCCAATAAGTTCATTTGTGTCAAAGGAGTAACATTTTGACGATTTTCGTCCTCCATAGGCTTATTCTTGTCCAATTAGGGGTTTTAACCAATCTTGTGCCTCCAATAGGTGTGTTTGTGTCATTGGATGAACATTTAGGTCATTTTCATCCTTCCTAGACTTATTCTTGTCCCACTAAGGTTTTTAACCAATCTTATGCATCCAATAGGTGTGTTTGTGTCATTGGATGAACATTTAGGTCACTTTCGTCCTCCCTAGGTTTATTCTAGTCCAATTATGGTTTTTAACCAGTCTTGTGCATCCAATAGGTGTGTTTGTGTCATTGGATGAACATTTAGGTAATTTTGATCCTCCCGTGGCTTATTCTTCTGCAATTAGGATTTTTAACCAATCTTGTGCATCCAATAAGTTCCTTTGTGTTATTGGATTAACCTTTAGGTCATTTCCGTCCTTCATAGGTTTATTCTAGTTCAATTATGGTTTTTAACCAATCTTGTGCATCCAATAGGTGTGTTTGTGTCATTGTATGAACATTTTGGTCATTTTCGTCCTCCATAGGCTTATTATTGTCAAATTAGGGTTTTTAACCAATCTTGTTCATCCAATTGTTGGTCATATGACTTCTATTGTTAGGAAATTTTATACAAAATTATCAACAAGATTATCTAATTCTTTCCTAAGTGATGAATTAATATCGAATCCAACTTGTTTAATATTAATTCCTATTTTAACAACAAAAGATTCTAACAGTTAATTTGCAGCGGAATTTCAAAATTACATACAAGATCAATATGAAAAGTAAAGAGAGATAGAAAATAATGCACCAGGGACTTTGATAACCTACATCCAGTCCTGAAATCTGCAATAGATTTCAGCCTTTCACCAGAATTATTTGAGAAATGTTTTTACAGACTTTCCAGCGTCACAACCTATCCATCCAACTCACAACCACTTCTATCACAATACCAGCCTATCCCTAAGAGTTACTCGTCAAACTCTAGCGAGATCAAGCTGAGGTTTCTTTTAGATGAACACAAGCACCTCAAAAGATAACCACCAGTGTACACTACTGGATTTCCAAAACTTCAATTACAGAAATTGTTCTTTCACAAAAATTAAAGAAGACTAAGAAAATTGACTTAATCACAATGTGAGATCTCACACAAAAGTATTAGGCCAATGAGTATTTGTTATCTGATCATGCGTCTGTTTAGGTTGTCAAGTCCAAAATAGTTATTATGTGTTGATATATTCGAAACATAGTTTTGGAATTATTCGAAGTGGTGTTAACACTTCTTCTTGATGTTGGTTTTTCGGAAACACTACCTCCAAGAGAGAACGACGTTGCAAGGACGAACGTCAGTAGGGATGATCAAATGGTTGGAGCTACAAATAACATGGAGGTTTTGTTGTTGCACGAACTGCTGCAAAGACTCTGCGAGATCTGGAGAAGAGGAAAAGAGAGATTTGTGCTCTTGAGATTAAGAGGGTTAGAATATTTTCGTCGTTACCATCCTCCAAAGTTCAAGGGGCATGAGGACTCAGGAAAAGAGTTGACTAGTGGATTCAAGAAGTGGAAAAGATCTTCGAGATGACGGATTGTCAGGCAGAGTTGAAGCAAATCATGACAGCATGGAATTTATAAAATGGTTCCAAGGACAC
>NW_027339431.1:3349439-3350322 GCF_000331145.2 Cicer arietinum | reverse complement strand
CAGAAGGATTATTCGAGATTTGATTTGGGACCCTAAGATGGTTGATTTTTTTTTTAGTTGATGATTTAAAATCCGCAAGGTTGGATGAAGGACCAATTGATGCTTAAAACTTTCATAATCGAAGGAGTTGAGGCGGGCAAGTGATAAATAATTCATGTTAAGAATGGAAGTGTTTGGAGATTTTGAGGATCAAATTTTAGAATCTTATTCAATGATAGAAAGTTAAAAAGAAGAAATGTAACAACTGATTTATGGTTTAGTTGTTGGTCTTGGGAAGTCAAGCGTGAAGATTTGAAATGATCATTTCAGTAACTGGATGGACGAAGAAAGGTATGTGGGTTTTTGAGATATTGTACTGAAAAATTTATGAGGATGAAGTTATAGATAATTAGTTCTTAGGAAATGCTTATGGGGAACGTTTGAGAAGTAATTCTTTAGGACGTTCGATTATTAGGATTCTTTTAGTTCGTATCTCGGTGAAGGTTGAGAGGGAATAAGAATCCAGCGAGTGAACCAAATATTGGAAAAGGTACCAAGAAATTTGTGGAGCAGCACATAGAGATGTAGCTTATGACAATTAAAGATTGATGAAAGGAATTATCTCACCTATAACTCAGACATTATTATTATAAAGGTATGCCAATGATATAAAGACATTACTTGAGTGCACGTCATGGGGATTGTTATTGTGTTAGTCAATCAAAGGAAGTTTGTGTGTCCCAAGTGGTATAGTCTTTGGCTTGTTTTCGAAAATATTTGAGGTAGTTTTGATCACCAAGCATATGCGGGAAGGGAATTATTAAATTTATAACTGGAATAACATACTGTAAGACCCATAATTTTAAAGTACACTTTATGTATTTTATATGTTTTGGATTTTGGC
>NW_027339431.1:3348031-3348939 GCF_000331145.2 Cicer arietinum | reverse complement strand
ACAAGATTGGTTAAACACATTAATTGGACTAGAATAAACCCAGGGAGGACGAAAATGATCTAATGACACAAACACACGTATTAGATGCGCAAGATGTTGGTATGTACGACCTCGAAATAATCGGAATGTTTCAGTTCTTTAAGAAATTAAATCAATTTCATACACACAGCGGAAATTAAATTGCGGCATACAAGATTAACAAGTGCAAGTAGATTGATAAGCGATTAACCAAGATGCATGCAAGTCAAGATACCAGATTAAACAATATTACTTATCACATAATATGTTTAACATGCATCTAATATTAATCACATATACAGATATCTCAAGATAGAAAATTAAAGGAGTTAAGGGTTAGAGAAGATTGCACCAAGAATTTATACTGGTTCAGTTGTCAACTTGACAACCTACATCCAGTCCTGATAATCCAATCGGATTTCAGATTATCTTCTCCAATAGAAAGAATTAATTACAGATTGTCCAGTTTCATCCCCGAAAGCTATCTATCTTAATGATCTCTTTCTTATTGATCACCCTCTGATCCTTGTAGATACTCAGCAATCTAACACAGAATCAAAGTACGACTCTTTCTTGTTGAGCTCTCTCACCCAAGAAAGTAGCCACCAGTTTCAAGCTGGCTTTTCTCGCTTTCGTTTCTTTTCAAAGTATTATTACAAACAGAATAAAGGAAGAACAAAAAGTAGTCTTCAATCTTGGTCAATGTGACTTCTCACAATTCTGGATATTCAAAGATTGTTCATGAGAACCCTTGTCTTTCAAGATCACTTTTCCAGCTCTCTTATTGATTGTTGATAATCTCTTTGTCTGTGATCTGAAAAAGCAATCTCAGTGTATTAACCAAGTGTTATTGAGAGTTCTTTTGTATATCAAGAATATTCAAAGTGTTT
>NW_027339431.1:3329113-3346617 GCF_000331145.2 Cicer arietinum | reverse complement strand
GTGCTTGAATTGCATCCACATCCTGAACAACCGAGTTCAAGGATGCTTGCAGAGTCCTTAAACTTGCTTCCAATCTGGACGGAGATTCTAACACTTTGGCATTGTGCGCCATTTGAGTTTCAATGAATTCCATTATTTTGCCAACAAAATCAGGAGTAGCAGGTGCAGTGACAAGTTGAGGCTGAGGTTGTGGCTGAGGCTGGGCTGGTTCAACAGCAGCTTGAGGTCTTATCCATTTTCCGTGTAACCGTTTCAATTGCATTTGATTCACAATTGATTCACCAAACACCAGTGTGGTTTTTGCAGATTCCTCATTACCAAATGAAAAATGAAACCTTGAAATGTTTGAGAATTTTTGTGATCAGCTGTGGATAAGGTAACATTAGCTTGCTTTGAGATGCTTCCAACATGTGCCTTAGCACAATCCAACTCCAACTCATCCTTAGCTCTTTGGATAAGCCCCACAACAGTATTATGTCCAACTTCTGAACTACTGCATGGTTTCCTGATCTTGGTACCAGTATACGCGTAAGAGTATACATCAACATCCTCTGTTGAACCTTCATTTGACAAATGGGCAATGAAATAGATTCAACGAACCCATCAATCATCAGGTGTTTTACTGCTGTATGCCTATCAAGTGTTTCTTCCCAACCTTCATCGGCAGTATCAGCTTCCGAGCTGCCATCAATAGACTTGCCATAGAAAGGCAATCCAGACAAAGTAGAGAAGTCATCAAAGGACATTGCAATCCTTTTTCCTTTAACTAAAGCAGTAAACCCTTCTTCAGTCAACTTGAAAGTAGAGTAAAATTCCCTTATCAGCCTTGGGTAGCTATCAAGTGTAGATGAAAGAAAACTCTCAAGTCCATGAAATCTGAGATGATTCTGAAACGTGAATTCAACAACATCAAAGTATGCAAAATCCATGGTTCTTGCCTCATGAATTTTCCTCTTTGCAAAGTCTGTTGATAGAGATGGTTGTGCCTCCTTTTCCTTTGGTGCTGAGACCTTCTTGGAAGGTGGTGAAGAATTAGGTTTCTTCTTCCTTTACTGAGATATTTCTTTCATGGCATCAGCCATGAGCTTCTCTGTTGGGGGTTCCTTACGTTTCTTCATCTTTTCTTGGATTGGTGCAGGAGCTTTGCCCTTATCTTTGGCGAGAATTTTGTGAGTTGGTATGGGTACTCTCTTAGTCAAAGTTGGTGGGGGTGAAGGTGTTTCACTTGTGGAATAAGATGAGGGTGACGGAGTACGAGCTTGGGTCTGTTTTACACGTGCCATATCAATAACTTGATGTAGATTCGAAGTAGGTAGACTGTAGAATGAAGATGCTAACAGATACAGAGACAGAAGAATGAAGCATACAAGAGAAAAGCAGTGAAAATCTGGAAAATAGAATGCAAAATCGATTTTAGAACTGTTCCTATTTATACTCTTGACCTTGTAAATCGATTTCCCAATCGATTAGGTTACCGTTGCTGGGAATCCTCAATCGATTCAGTAATGATGAAGTTCCAACGGCTAGTAAAATAAGAGTAACGGTCATATTTCAAATCGATGTTCAAATCGAGTTCCAGTTTTACTTAATCGATGTCCAAATCGATTGTCTTAAGGTTGAACACTGAACTAATCGATTTCCAAATCGATGCTCGTGAAGATTTAAAAAAAAAATTCTGAACTTTGAGTCCTGGGCTAAAGTAATCGATTCCCAAATCGATTTTATAAACCATTTACCATGCTGGTAATCGATTTCCAAATCGATGTAACTGGAAAACATTACTGAAAAATACGAGAATCAACAAAAATCATACTTCACTAGGATCAATGATCCCTAGTTTCATCCTTATATTCAAAAAACTTTCTCTTGGCAAAGCTTTTGTGAAGATATCAGCTAACTGTTCTGTAGTGTTCACATACTCAAGTTTGATAACTCCATTATGAAAGTGGTCTCTTATGAAGTGATGCCTTACCTCAATGTGTTTTGTCCTTGAATGCATTACAGGGTTCTTGGTTATGCTGATAGCACTTGTGTTATCACACATGATCGGCACTGTTCCCAAATCGACACCGAAGTCCATTAAATGCTGTTTCATCCACAAGATTTGAGCACAACAGCTCCCAGCTGCTATGTATTCAGCTTCTGCAGTAGACAATGCAATACTTGTTTGCTTCTTACTGAACCAAGACACTAGAGAATTACCAAGCAAATGACATGTTCCTGAAGTACTCTTTCTGTCAAGTTTACAACCAGCAAAGTCTGAGTCTGAATAACCAATCAATGTACATGTTGATCCTTTTGGATACCACAAACCAAGACTTTTAGTACCTACCAAGTATCTGAAAATTCTCTTTAC
Organism: Cicer arietinum; assembly: GCF_000331145.2. Lineage (NCBI taxonomy): Eukaryota > Viridiplantae > Streptophyta > Magnoliopsida > Fabales > Fabaceae > Cicer > Cicer arietinum. The sequence goes on along the minus strand of NW_027339431.1, from coordinate 3,344,261 downwards.
TGCACTGAGGTGAGATTCCTTCGGATTCGATTGATACCTTGCACACATACAAACACTGAACATAATATCTGGTCGGCTTGCTGTAAGGTAGAGCAGAGATCCAATCATACCACGAAATCTAGTGACATCTACAGGCTTACCCTTCTCATCTCGGTCTAAGAAATTTCCTTGACTCATGGGTGTATCAATGGACTTAAGTTTATCAAAGTTAAATTTCTTTATCAAATCAGAACAATATTTGGATTGACTAATGAAAATGCCTTGCTTGCTTTGGTTAATTTGAAATCCCAAGAAATATGACAGTTCACCCATCATTGACATTTCAAATTTACCTTTCATTAAATTTTCAAATTCTTTGCAAAGTTTATCATTTGTTGATCCAAATATTATGTCATCAACATAAATTTGGACCAGCAAGATGTCATTTTCAGTAGTTTTTGTAAAGAGTGTCTTATCAACATTTCCTCTTGAAAAATTTTGTTGAATGAGGAAAGTGCTGAGTTTCTCATACCAAGCTCTTGGAGCTTGTTTCAACCCATAGAGGGCCTTTGAGAGTTTATACACATGGTTAGGAAAATCTGGATTTTCAAAACCTGGTGTTTGACTCACAAAAACTTCCTCTTGGAGGTCTCCATTGAGAAAGGCACTCTTCACATCCATTTGATATAGATTGAAGTCCATGATACATGCATAAGCCAATAAAATTCTTATGGCTTCTAGTCTAGCTACTGGGGCATAGGTCTCATCAAAGTCTATTCCCTCCTCTTGACTATAACCCTTTGCAACTAATCTGGCTTTATTCCTAGTTATCACACCATTCTCATCTAACTTATTTCTGAACACCCACCTAGTTCCTATAACATGCTTACCCTCTGGCCTAGGTACCAAGTTCCACACCTTGTTTCTCTCAAACTGGTTTAACTCCTCTTGCATAGCAAGTATCCACTCACTATCTAAAAGGGCTTCCTTAATGTTCTTAGGTTCAATCTGAGATACAAAGGCTGTAAAGTTACAAAACTGACTAAGGCTTCTCCTAGTTGCAACACCTTTAGAGATATCGCCTATAATGTTGTCTAAAGGGTGGTTTCTGTTGAACTTCCATTCCTTAGGCAACTCACAGGTTTCTATAGGTTCTACAGGGTCTGCACTAGTTGGAGGGTCAGCTATAGGTTGTTCTAGTGGTTCAGATTCTACAACATCATCCAAAATGTCAATAACCTTAGAAGGAGTTTTGTTCAAGTTTTCTGTAAAAGATTCATCAAACTTTACATGAACTGACTCTTCTATGGTTTTTGTTCTTTTGTTGTAGATTCTATAGGCCTTACTAGTTTGGGAATATCCTAGAAAGATACCTTCATCTGCCTTAGGGTCAAACTTTCCTAGGTGTTCTTTGCCATTGTTTAAAACAAAGCATTTACAACCAAAGATTCTAAAGTAGGACAGGTTTGGTTTTCTACCCTTGTAAAGCTCATAGGGTGTTTTCCTAAGCAGGGGCCTAATGAGAACTCTATTCACTACATGGGTGGCTGTACTAATTGCATCTGCCCAAAAGTACTTAGGTAGGTTGGAGTCCTTAAGCATGGTCCTAGCTAACTCTTCTAGGGATCTATTTTTCCTCTCCACTACCCCATTCTGCTGTGGTGTCCTAGGGGCTGAATAGATGTGGTTGATTCCATTTGATTCACAATAATTTTGAAAAAGATCATTTTGGAATTCACCTCCATGATCACTTTTTATTGAAACAATTTTCAAATCATTCTCATTTTGTACTAAAGCAGCAAACTTTTTGAAAACAGAGAATGTATCACTTTTATGAGCTAAAAAGTAAGTCCATGTGAATCTAGAATAATCATCAACCAGCACATATCCATACAGGTTTCCACCTAAACTCTTAACTTGGGCAGGTCCAAAAAGGTCCATGTGAACTAGTTGTAAAACTCTATTTGTTCTAACCAAGTCTATAGAGGGAAATGGAGTCTTAACCAGTTTACTTTTCTCACATGCATCACACAGTCTATCTTTAGAGAACTTCCTATTTGGTAGACCTAAGACTAACTGTTTGCTGACAAGTTTATTCAAATGATTTATGTGTATATGAGCAATTCTTTTATGCCAAAGCCATGTTTCATCTGAGTTGGATAACAAGCAGCATACAGCACTAGGTACAGAATTGAAATCCAACATGTAAATGTTGTTGATTCTGTCCCCAATTAGCTTTATGTGTTTGTCATCTTTATGCTCAATAATGCAAGATTGTGATGAAAAACTTACTTGAAAACCTTTGTCACATAGCTGGCTTATACTCAGTAAGTTGTGCTTTAATCCTTCAACATATAGCACATTTTTGATTACTGCAGTTGATTCATCGCCTACATCACCAATTCCAATGATTTTTCCTCTGTTGTTATCACCATATTTGACAAAGCCTCCTTCCTTTAATGTCAAGTTCAGGAATTTGGATTTGTCACCAGTCATGTGCTTTGAGCATCCGCTATCTAGATACCATGAGTGTTTCGTGGATGTCAAGCACACCTGCAATACAAAATCAGAATTTTGTTTTAGGTCCCCAATTTAAATTGGGTCCTGGTTGGTTAGTGTCAAACACAGATTTCTTTTCTATCCAAACTAGCTTCCATCCTTGATTGGCTAATTTTTTAAATTTGCAATTAGACACAAAATGTCCCTTTCTGCAACAGAAATGACATCTGCCATCAAAGGATGAATGTTTATTTGGTTTAGTAAAGATGTCATACATACTCTTAGCAATAGCAGATTTTTGACCATGTTTGACATTTCTGGTTTGCATATAACCAATACCAGATCTGTTTTTATTTTTTCTTTTGACATGCATATTTGGTGTATATCCTAAACCAGATTTTTCATGAACATGTCTTTGATTGCTAAGTATGACATTCAGTTTATCTTTACTATTAGCAAACTTCAATAAATCAGATTTTAATGATGCAACAGTATTTTCAAGTTCAATGCACTTTGCAGATTTTTCCTGTGAATCCTTTTTCAGTTGTTCACATAAATTCTCAATTTCTTTATGTTCATTTTTCATTTGTTCAAGCATTTTCTTTGTGCTCAACAACTGTTTTATGGAATTCACATAATCATCATGCAGTTCATTGAAAGCTTCTTGTAGCTCATCATATGTTGGATTAGATTGTGAACTAACCTCATTTTCTGATTCTGAATCTGTATTTGCCATGAGACACAAATTGACTTCTTCTTCATCAGAAGAGGCAGAGGATTCATCGTTATCATTCCATGCAATATAAGCTTTTCTGGTTTTGGTGACTGGTTCCTTGCCTTTTGGTTTTGTAGCTCTATTCTTGTTCTGCAATTTGTAGCATTCTGACTTTATGTGACCAGTTTTACCACATTCATAGCATGTAATGGTCTTGTTGTCAGTAGTCTTGGAGCTAGATGGCTTTCTGAATTTGTTGTCTTTCTTCTTCAGAAACTTCTTAAATTTCTTGACAAGCAACCCTATTTCCGGCTCTTCAGATTCACTACTGGATTGATCTGAGCAGCTATCTGATTCAGTTTTCGATTGCTGGGCTTGAACCTTCAGGGATAGTCCTTTCTTTTTGCGGCTTTCCATTTCTGATTCGTCCAGTCGATGTAGTTCCATTTCATGTTCCCTTAGTTTTCCAAACAATGTTGCAGTTGTCATCTTCCCTTAGTTCCAATTCGTCCAGTCGGCTGTTATTTTAGGCTGCCATTCTCTGGTTAGAAACCTCATAATTTTTCCAATCTGCTGTTCGTTGTCCACTTGCTTTCCCAATGCGTGAAGATTATTCAACATGTGTGTGAATCTGGTTTGCAGATCGCTGATGGATTCGTCCTTTTTCATGCTGAATAATTCGTATTCGTGCATAAGTGTGTTTACGCGAGCTCTTTTCACATATGTGGTTCCTTCATGTGTTTCTTGAAGAATGTCCCACATTTCTTTTGCTGACTTGCAGTTTGATACTCTAAAGAATTCTTCTGCACAAAGAGCAGATGTTATAATGTTCTTAGCCTTAGCATTATAACCTACCTTCTTTTTGTCATCGTCTCACCAGTCGGCTCTAGGCTTGAGAATCATTGAGTCATTTGTTCCTGCAATCTTGGGAATATATGGACCGTTTTCAACAGCGTCAAGGATGTCTATGCCACTGGCTTCCAGGAAGATCAGCATCCTGTGCTTCCAGTACATATAAGCTATTCCGTTGAAAGCTGGAGGTCTTGCTAACGATGCGCCTTCTCCCAGAAAATCGTATGAGGCCATAATGCTTTTATGAGTGTTACCTCTCGAAAAGTTAGGCTCTGAGGCCAATTGTTGGTATGTACGACCTCGAAATAATCGGAATGTATCAGTTCTTTAAGAAATTAAATCAATTCCATACACACAGCGGAAATTAAATTGCGGCATACAAGATTAGCAAGTGCAAGTAAATTGATAAGCGATTAACCAAGATGCATGCAAGTCAAGATACCAGATTAAACAATATTACTTATCACATAATATGTTTAACATGCATCTAATATTAATCACATATACAGATATTTCAAGATAGAAAATTAAAGGAGTTAAGGGTTAGAGAAGATTGCACCAAGAATTTATACTGGTTCAGTTGTCAACTTGACAACCTACATCCAGTCCTGAAAATCCAAACGGATTTCAGATTTTCTTCTCCAATAGAAAGAATCAATTACAGATTGTCCAGTTTCATCCCCGAAACCTATCTATCTTAATGATCTCTTTCCTATTGATCACCCTCTGATCCTTGTAGATACTCAGCAACCTATCACAGAATCAAAGTACAACTCTTTCTTGTTGAGCACTCTCACCCAAGAAAGTAGCCACCAGTTTCTAGCTGGCTTTTCTCGCTTTCGTTTTTGTTTCAAAAGTATTATTACAAACAGAATAAAGGAAGAACAAAAAGTAGTCTTCAATCTTGGTCAATGTGGCTTCTCACAATTCTGGATATTCAAAGATTGTTCATGAGAACCCTTGTCTTTCAAGATCACTTTTCCAGCTATCTTTTGATTGTTGATAATCTTCTTTTTCTTTGATCTGAAAAAGTAATCTCAGTGTATTAACCAAGTGTTATTGAGAGTTCTTTTGTATATCAATAATCGATTAACAAATACTCAGAATCGATTTGGCCACAAGCTTAGAGTTCACTGGGTTTTCAAAAGTTCTTTCAATCGATTTGCCAATCGATTGTGTTTAAGTCAGTGACTCAGCTATTTTTTATGTTAATCGACGTGCCAATCGATTTGTATGTATTTGTCTGAAAAGATCTTACCTGGTGTTTAGTTCAATCGATTTCCTAATCGATTGCAACCAAACTTGACTTGATTGAAATTTTACACAATAGATTGTCCAATCGATTGTGTTTGTCACATGGAAAGTTATTTTGCAAGTGATATTTAAGCAATCGATTTGCCAATCGATTACCCTCAAAATTGGGGTGTCACTGTGACTTGTACAATCGATTTATTTCAATCAGGTTTACTTTGTGAAATGTATAATCGATTTGTCAATCGATTAGCTTGTAAAATAGGGTGCTACTGACTTGTGCATTTTTCATTTCTAATTTTGACATACGATTGTCGAATCTATTTTACCTATATAAAAATTAGGATTCAAAGGACTAAAGTCCAACACAAGATTGGTTAAAAACCATAATTGGAGTAGAATAAACCTAGGGAGGACGAAAATGACCTAAATGTTCATCCAATGACACAAACACGCCTATTGGATGCACAAGATTGGTTAAAAACTTTAATTAGGCAAGAATGAGCCGAGGGAGGACAAAAATGACCTAAATGATCATCCAATGACACACACACCTATTGGATGCACAAGATTGGTTACAACCCCTAATTGGACAAGAATAAGCCTATGAAGGATGAAAATCACCAAAATGTTACTCCTCTGACACAAATGAATTTATTGGATGCACAAGATTGCTTAAAAGCCCTAATTGGACAAGAATAATCCTAGTGAGGACGAAAATGACATAAATGTCCATCCAATGACACAAAGACACCTATTGAGACAAAGACTCCTATTAAAAACCCTAATTGGACTAGAATACACCTAGGGAGGACGAAAATGAACTAATTGTTAATCCAATGAGAAAATGACTCCTATTAAATGGACATGATTGGTTAAAAACCCTAATTGGACAAGAATAAGCCGAGGGAGGACGAAAATGACCTAAATGTGCATCAAATGACACAAACACGCCTATTGGATGCACAAGATTCGTTAAAAACCCTAATTGGACTAGAATATACCTAGGGAGGACGAAAATGACCTAAATGTGCATCAAATGACACAAACACGCCTATTGGATGCACAAGATTCGTTAAAAACCCTAATTGGACTAGAATATACCTAGGGAGGACGAAAATGACCTAAATGTGCATCAAATGACACAAACACGCCTATTGGATGCACAAGATTGGTTAAAAACCCTAATTGGACAAGAATAAGTCTATAAAGGATGAAAAGGATCTAAATGTTCATCCAATGACACAAAGACACCTATTGGATGCACAAGATTGGGTTAAAACCCTAATTGGACAAGAATAAGCCTAGGGAAGATGAAAATGACCTAAATGTTAATCCCATGACACAAATGAACTTGTTGGATGCACAAGATTGGTCAAAAACCCTAATTGGACAAGAATAAGCCTAGTGAGGACGAAAATGACATAAATGTTCATCCAATGACACAAAGAGACCTATTGAATGCACAAGATTGGTTAAAAATCCTAATTGGACTAGAATAAACCTAGGGAGGACGAAAATGACCTAAATGTTCATCCAATGACACAAACACACCTATTGGATGCACAAGATTGGTTAAACACCTTAGTTGGACAAGAATAAGTCTAGGAAGGACGAAAATGACCTAAATGTTCATCCAATGACACAAGCACGCCTACTGGATGCACAAGATTTGTTAAAACCCCTAATTGGACAAGAATAAGCCTAGGGTGGACGAAAATCACCAAAATCTTACTCCTCTGACACAAATGAACTTATTGGATGCACAAGATTGGTCAAAAACCCTAATTGGAGAAGAATAACCCGAGGGAGGACGAAAATGACCTAAATGTTCATCCAATGATACAAATGAACGTATTGGATGCACAAGATTGGTCAAAAACCCTAATTGGAGAAGAATAACCCGAGGGAGGACGAAAATGACCTAAATGTTCATCCAATGATACAAATGAACGTATTGGATGCACAAGATTGGTCAAAAACCCTAATTGGAGAAGAATAACCCGAGGGAGGACGAAAATGACCTAAATGTTCATCCAATGACACAAAGACACCTAGGACGAAAATGACCTAAATGTTCATCCAATGACACAAATGAACTTATTGGATGCACAAGATTGGTTCAAAACCCTAATTGGACTAGAATAATCCGAGTGGGAGCGAAAATGACATAAATGTTCATCCAATGACACAAAGACACCTATCCAATGCCCAAGATTTGTTAAAAACCCTAATTGGACAAGAATAAACATAGGGAGGACGAAAATGACCTAAATGTTCATCCAATGACCCAAAGACACCTATTGGATGCACACGATTGGTTAAAAACCTAGTTGGACAAGAATAAGCCTAGGGAGGACGAAAATGACCTAAATGTTCATCCAATGACACAAACACATCTATTGGATGCACAAGATTGGTTAAAAACCTAGTTGGACAAGAATAAGCCTAGGGAGGAGGAAAATGACCTAAAAGCTCATCCAATGACACAAACACACCTATTGGATGCAAAAAATTGGTTAAAACCTTCAATTGGACTAGAATAAGCCAAGGGAGGACGAAAATGACGTAAATGTTCATCCAATGACACAAACACACCTATTGGATGGACAAGAGTGGTTAAAGACCCTAGTTGGACAAGAAAAAGTCTATAAAGGACGAAAATGATCTAAATGTTCATCCAATGACCCAAACACACCTATTGGATGGACAAGATTGGTTAAAAATCCTAATTGGACTAGAATAAACCTAGGGAGGACGAAAATGACGTAAATGTTCATCCAATGACACAAACACACCTATTGGATGGATAAGATTCGTTAAAAACCCTAGTTGGACAAGAAAAAGTCTATAAAGGACGAAAATGATCTAAATGTTCATCCAATGACACAAAGACACCTATTGGATGCACAAGATTGGTTAAAACCCCTAATTGGACAAGAATCAGCCTAGGGATGATGAAAATGACCTAAATGTTAATCCCATGACACAAATTAACTTATTGGATGCACAAGATTTGTTAAAAACACTTATTGGACAAGAATAAGCCTAGTGAGGACAAAAATGACATATATGTTTATCCAATGATACAAAGACACCTATTGAATGCACAAGATTGGTTAAAAACTTTAATTGTACTAGAATAAACCTAGGGAGGACGAAAATGATCTAAATATTAATCTAATCACACAAACACACCTATTAGATGCACAAGATTGGTTAAAAACCATAATTGGAGTAGAATAAACCTGGGGAGGACGAAAATGACTTAAATGTTCATCCAATGACTCAAACACGCCTATTGGATGCACACGATTGGTTAAAAACCCAAATTGGACAAGAATAATCCAAGTGAGGACAGAAATGACATAAATGTTCATCCAATGACACAAAGACACCTATTGAATGCCCAAGATTGGTTAAAAACCCTAATTGGATTAGAATAAACCTAGGGAGGACAGAAATGACCTAAATGCTCATCCAATGACACAAACACACCGATTGGATGCACAAAATTGGTTAAAAACTTTAATTGGACAAGAATAAGCCAAGGGAGGACGAAGATGACATAAATGTTCATCCAATGACCCAAACACACCTATTGGATGGACAAGATTGGTTAAAAACCCTAGTTGGACAAGAAAAAGTCTATAAAGGACGAAAATGATCTAAATGTTCATCCAATGACACAAAGACACCTATTGGATGCAAAAGATTGGTTAAAACCCCTAATTGGACAAGAATAATCCTAGGGTTGATGAAAATCACCTAAATGTTAATCCCATGACACAAATCAACTTATTGGATCCACAAGATTTGTTAAAAACCCTTATTGGACAAGAATAAGACTAGTGAGGACGAAAATGACATAAATGTTTATCCAATGATACAAAGACACCTATTGAATGCACAAGATTGGTTAAAAACATTAATTGGACTAGAATAAACCCAGGGAGGACAAAAATGATCTAAATTTTAATCTAATGACACAAACACACGTATTAGATGCACAAGATTGGTTAAAAACCATAATTGGAGTAGAATAAACCTAGGGAGGACGAAAATGACCTAAATGTTCATCCAATGACACAAACACGCATATTGGATGCACAAGATTGGTTAAAAACTTTAATTGGGCAAGAATGAGCCGATGGAGGACAAAAATGACCTAAATGATCATCCAACGACACACACACCTATTGGATGCACAAGATTGGTTAAATCCCCTAATTGGACAAGAATAAGCCTATGGAGGACGAAAATGACATAAATGTTCATCCAATGACACAAAGACACCTATTGAGACAAAGACTCCTATTAAAAACCCTAATTGGACTAGAATACACCTAGGGAGGACGAAAATGAACTAATTGTTAATCCAATGAGAAAAAGACTCCTATTAAATGCACATGATTGGTTAAAAACCCTAATTGGACAAGAATAAGCCGAGGGAGGACGAAAATGACCTAAATGTTCATCAAATGACACAAACACGCCTATTCGATGCACAAGATTAGTTATAAAACCCTAGATGGACAAGAATAAGTCTAGGGAGGACGAAAAAAACCTAAATGTTCGTCCAACGACACAAACACACCTATTGGTTGCACAAGATTGGTTAAAAACCCTAATGGGAGAAGAATAAATCTATAAAGGATGAAAATGATCTAAATGTTCATCCAATGACACAAAGACACCTATTGGATGCACAAGATTGGTTAAAAACCCTAATTGGACAAGAATAAGCCTAGTGAGGACGAAAATGACATAAATGTTCATCCAATGACACAAAGAGACCTATTGAATGCACAAGATTGGTTAAAAATCCTAATTGGACTAGAATAAACCTAGGGAGGACGAAAATGACCTAAATGTTCATCCAATGATACAAACACACCTATTGGATGCAAAAGATTTGCTAAAAACCTTAGTTGGACAAGAATAAGTCTAGGAAGGACGAAAATGACCTAAATGTTCATCCAATGACACAAGCACGCCTATTGGATGCACAAGATTGGTTAAAACCCCTAATTGGACAAGAATAAGCCTAGGGAAGATGAAAATGACCTAAATGTTAATCCCATGACACAAATGAACTTGTTGGATGCACAAGATTGGTTAAAAACCCTAATTGGACAAGAATAAGCCTAGTGAGGACGAAAATGACATAAATGTTCATCCAATGACACAAACACACCGTTTGGATGCACAAAATTGGTTATAAACTTTAATTGGACTAGAATAAACCTAGGGAGGACGAAAATGACCTAAATGTTCATCCAATGACACAAACACACCTATTGGATGGACAAGATTGGTTAAAAACCCTAGTTGGACAACAAAAAGTCTATAAAGGACGAAAATGATCTAAATGGTCATCCAATGACACAAACACACCTATTGGATGCACAAGATTGGTTAAAACCCCTAATTGGACAAGAATCATCCTATTGTTAATCCCATGACACAACTTAACTTATTGGATGCACAAGATTTGTTAAAAACCCTTATTGGACAAGAATAAGCCTAGTGAGGACGAAAATGACATAAATGTTTATCCAATGATACAAAGACACCTATTGAATGCACAAGATTGGTTAAAAACTTTAATTGTGCTAGAATAAACCCAGGGAGGACGAAAATGATCTAATTTTAATCTAATGACACAAACACACCTATTAGATGCACAAGATTGGTTAAAAACCATAATTGGAGTAGAATAAACCTAGGGAGGACGAAAATGACCTAAATGTTCATCCAATGACACAAACACGCCTATTGGATGCACAAGATTGGTTAAAAACCCTAATTGGACAAGAATAATCCTAGTGAGGATGAAAATGACATAAATGTTCATCCAATGACACAAAGACACCTATTGAATACCCAAGATTTGTTAAAAACCGTAATTGGACTAGAATAAACTTAGGGAGGACGAAATTGACCTAAATGTTCGTCAAATGACACAAACACGCCTATTGGATGCACAAGAATGGTTATAAAACCCTAGTTGGAAAAGAATAAGTCTAGGGAAGACGAAAATGACATAAATGTTTATCCAATGATACAAAGACACCTATTGAATGCACAAGATTGGTTAAAAACATTAATTGGACTAGAATAAGCAAATGGAGTAGAATAAACCTAGGGAGGACAAAAATTACCTAAATTGGAGTAGAATAATTGGAGTAGAATAAACCTAGGGAGGACAAAAATTACCTAAATGTTCATCCAATGACATAAAAACAGCTATTAGATCCACAAGATTGGTTAAAACCCCTAATTGGATTAGAATAAACCTAGGGAGGACGGAAATGACCAAAATCACCAAAATGTTACTCCTCTGACACAAATGAACTTATTGGATGCACAAGATTGGTTAAAAATGTTATTGGACAAGAATAAGCCTAGGGAGGACGAAAAAGACCTAAATATTCATCCAATGACACAAACACACCTCTTGGATGCACAAGATTTGTTAAAAACCCTAATTGGATTAAAATAAACCTAGGGAGGACGGAAATGACCTAAATGCTCATCCAATGACTCAAACACACCTATTGGATGCACAAAATTGGTTAAAAACTTTAATTGGACAAGAATAAGTCTAGGAAGGACGAAAATGTCCTAAATGTTCATCCAATGACACAAACACACCTATTAGATGCACAAGATTGGTGAAAACCCCTAATTGGACAAGAATAAGCCTAGGAAGGACGAAAATCACCAAAATGTTACTCCTTTGACACAAATGAACATATGGGATGCTCAAGATTGGTTAAAAATACTAATTGGACAAGAATAAGTCTAGGGAGGATGAAAAAGACCTAAATGTTCATCCAATGACACAAACACACGTATTGGATGCAGAAGATTGATTAAAAACCATAATTGGACTAGAATAAACCTAGGGGGGACGAAAATGACCTAAATGCTCATCCAATGATACAAACACACCTATTGGATGCGCAAGATTTGTTAAAAACATTAATTGGACAAGAATAAGCCAAGGGAGGACGAAAATGACCTAAAGGTTCATCCAATGACACAAAGACACCTATTGGATGCATAAGATTGGTTAAAAATCCTAATTTGACAATAATAAGCCTAGGGAGGACGAAAATGACCAAAATGTTCATACAATGACACAAACACACCTATTGGATGCATAAGATTGGTTAAAAATCCTAATTTGACAATAATAAGCCTAGGGAGGACGAAAATGACCAAAATGTTCATACAATGACACAAACACACCTATTGGATGCATAAGATTGGTTAAAAATCCTAATTTGACAATAATAAGCCTAGGGAGGACGAAAATGACCAAAATGTTCATACAATGACACAAACACACCTATTGGATGCATAAGATTGGTTAAAAACCCTAATTGGACAAGAATAATCCTAGTGAGGACGAAAATGACGTAAATGTTCATCCAATGACACAAAGACACCTATTGGATGCACTAGATTGGTTAAAAACTTTAATTGGGCAAGAATAAACCAAAGGAGAATGAAAGTGACCTAAATGTTCATCCAATGACACAAAGACACCTATTGAATGCACAAGATTTTTTTAAAACCCTAATTGGACTAGAATAAACCTAGGGAGGACGAGAATGACCTAAATGTTCATCCAATGACACAAACACACCTATTGGATGCACAAGATTGGTTAAAAACTCTAATTGCACAAGAATAAGCCTAGGGAGGACGAAAATGACCAAAATGTTCATACAATGACACAAACACACCTATTGGATGCACAAGATTGGTTAAAAACTCTAATTGCACAAGAATAAGCCTAGGGAGGACGAAAATGACCTAAATGTTCATACAATGACACAAACACACCTATTGGATGCACAAGATTGGTTAAAAACCCTAATTCGATTAGACTAAACCTAGGGAGGACGGATATGACCTAAATGCTCATCCAATGACACAAACACACCTATTGGATGCACAAGATTGGTTAAAAACTTTAATTAAGCAAGAATCAGCCAAGGGAGGACGAAAATGACCTAAATGATCATCCAATGACACACACACCTATTGGATGCACAAGATTGGTTAAAAACTTTAATTGGACAAGAATAAGCCAAGGGAGGAGGAAGATCACCTAAATGTTCATCCAATGACACAAACACACCTATTGGATGCACAAGATTGGTTAAAAACTTTAATTGGACAAGAATAAGCCAAGGGAGGAGGAAGATGACCTAAATGTTCATCCAATGACACAAACCCACCTATTGGATGGACAAGATCGGTTAAAAACCCTAGTTGGACAAGAAAAAGTCTACAAAGGACGAAAATGATCTAAATGTTCATCCAATGACACAAAGGCACCTATTGGATGCACAAGATTTGTTAAAACCCCTAATTGGACAAGAATCATCCTAGGGATGATGAAAATCACCTAAATGTTAATCCCATTACACAAATTAACTTATTGGATGCATAAGATTTGTTAAAAACCCTTATTGGACAAGAATAAGCCTAGTGAGGACGAAAATGACATAAATGTTTATCCAATGATACAAAGACACCTATTGAATGCACAAGATTGGTTAAAAACTTTAATTGGACTACAATAAACCCAGGGAGGACGAAAATGATCTAAATTTTAATCTAATAACACAAACACACCTATTGGATGAACAAGATTGGTTAAAACCCTTAATTGGAATAGAATAAACCTAGGGAGGACGGAAATGACCAAAATCTCCAAAATGTTACTCCTCTGACACAAATGAACTTATTGGATGCACAAGATTGATTAAAAACCATAATTGGACTAGAATAAACCTAGGGAGGACGAAAATGATCTAAATTTTAATCTAATAACACAAACACACCTATTAGATGCACAAGATTGGTGAAAACCCCTAATTGGACAAGAATAAGTATAGGGAAGACGAAAATGACCTAATTGTTCATCCAATGACACAAACCCACCTATTTGATGCACAAGATTGGTGAAAACCCCTAATTGGACAAGAATAAGTATAGGGAAGACGAAAATGACCTAATTGTTCATCCAATGACACAAACCCACCTATTTGATGCACAAGATTGGTGAAAACCCCTAATTGGACAAGAATAAGTATAGGGAAGACGAAAATGACCTAATTGTTCATCCAATGACACAAACACGCCTATTGGATGCACAAGATTGATTAAAAACCATAATTGGACTAGAATAAACCTAGGGGGGACGAAAATGACCTAAATGCTCATCCAATGATACAAACACACCTATTGGATGCGCAAGATTGGTTAAAAACATTAATTGGACAAGAAGAAGCCAAGGGAGGACGAAAATGACATAAATGTCCATCCAATGACACAAACACGCCTATTGGATGCATAAGATTGGTTAAAAACCCTAATTTTAAAATAATAAGCCTAGGGAGGACGAAAATGACCAAAATGTTCATACAATGACACAAACACACCTATTGGATGCACAAGATTGGTTAAAAACTTTAATTGGGCAAGAATAAACCAAGGGAGGATGAAAATGACCTAAATGTTCATCCAATGACACAAAGACTCCTATTAAATGCACAAGATTTTTTTAAAACCCTAATTGGACTAGAATAAACCTAGGGAGGACGAAAATGACCTAAATGTTCATGCAATGACACAAACACACCTATTGGATGCACAAGATTGGTTAAAAACCCTAATTGGATTAGAATAAACCTAGGGAGGACGGGTAAGAACTAAATGCTCATCCAATGACACAAACACACCTATTGGATGCACAAGATTGGTTAAAAACCCTTAGTTGGACTAGAATAAACCCAGGGAGGACGAAAATGATCTAAATTTTAATCTAAT
>NW_027339431.1:3327869-3328916 GCF_000331145.2 Cicer arietinum | reverse complement strand
AAGATTGGTTAAAAACTTTAATTGGACAAGAATAAGGCAAGGGAGGACGAAGATGACCTAAATGTTCATCCAATGACACAAACACACCTATTGGATGGACAAGATTGGTTAAAAACCCTAGTTGGACAAGAAAAAGTCTATAAAAGACGAAAATGATCTAAATGTTCATCCAATGACACAAAGACACCTATTAGATGCACAAGATTAGTTAAAAACTTTAATTGGACTAGAATAAACCCAGGGAGGACGAAAATGATCTAAATTTTAATCTAATGACACTAACACACCTATTGGATGAACAAGATTGGTTAAAAACCATAATTGGAGTTGAATAAACCTAGGGAGGACAAAAATGACCTAAATGTTCATCCAATGACACAAACACACCTATTAGATGCACAAGATTGGTTAAAATCCTTAATTGCATTAGAATAAACCTAGGGAGGACGGAAATGACCAAAATAACCAAAATGTTACTCCTCTGACACAAATGAACTTATTGGATGCACAAGATTGGTTAAAAATGTTATTGGACAAGAATAAGCCTAGGGAGGACGAAAAAGACCTAAATATTCATCCAATGACACAAACACACCTCTTGGATGCACAAGATTTGTTAAAAACCCTAATTGGATTAGAATAAACCTAGGGAAGACGGAAATGACCTAAATGCTCATCCAATGGCTCAAACACACCTATTGGATACACAAAATTGGTGAAAAACTTTAATTGGACAAGAATAAGTCTAGGAAGGACGAAAATGTCCTAAATGTTCATCCAATGACACAAATGAACTTATTGGATGCAGAAGATTGGTTAAAAATGTTATTGGACAAGAATAAGCCTAGGGAGGACGAAAGTGACCTAAATGTTCATCCAATGACACAAACACACCTACTGGAAACCTAGGGAGGACGAAAGTGACCTAAATGTTCATCCAATGACACAAACACACCTACTGGATGCACAAGCTTGGTTAAAAAGCTTAGTTGGACAAGAATAAGTCTAGGAAGGACGAAAATGACCTAAATGTTCATCCAATGACAC
>NW_027339431.1:3324036-3327369 GCF_000331145.2 Cicer arietinum | reverse complement strand
AAAATAGAAGGAAGGAAAAGCAAAGGAAAAACATTTCCATCTTCTTCCTCCCCTGCCTCGCGAACCCTACTTCTCTTTTTTTTCTTCACTCGTTGGTTTTGCTTCCTTTTTCTTTCTTTGACTTCAAGAATAGAAACCCAAGGATTAGTGGGTAAGAAATCAAGGATTTGTCAGCTTCATACTTCCTCATTGTTTCGAAAACGAGGAAAAATGGTATTAGGGATTTCAAAATCGTCAAACACAAACCTCCCCGTTTCATCTAGATCTAAGCTTCGTTTCGCGAAGCGATAGAAGGGAAAGTTGCTCAATACCACGCTACGGTGCTAGGGAACCACCTTTGGAAGCGACGTTGCGAGCGGAGATTTTACCGGATTTACTCGCGGTACCGTAATTGAACGTTAAAGCTAACGTGAAGGTAAGGTCATCCTTCCAAACTTCTAGTTTGCAATTAGGGACTTATATGTGGTTGTGTGGAAAGGAATTTGTTAGGGTTGAAGTGTTGATTTGGGGGAAAATGAATCTAAGGCTTTATGGGTAAAATCTTAGAGTTAGGTTTTGGTGTTATTGATGAATGTTTCGTGGAAAATGACTTTAACTCATTTGTGTATGATTTTGGCTAAATGAAATTTGATGTGTTTGAGTGGTATGTTGTGATGATTTGTGTTAATTGTGTTTGACGTATTCATAATTGATGCTTATGAAATTCGAGATGTGAATTGGTGAAGGTAAGGGCTCCTTCCAAACTTTTAGTTTGCATTTAGGGATTTATCTGTGATTGTGTGGAAAAGAATTTTGTTAGGGTTAGAGTGTTGACTTGGGGAAAAATGAATCTAAGGCTTTATGGGTAAAATCTTAGAGTTAGGTTTTGGTGTTATTGATGAATGTTTCGTGGAAAATGACTTTAACTCATTTGTGTATGATTTTGAGTAAATGAAATTTGATGTGTTTGAGTGGTATGTTGTGATGATTTGTGTTAATTGTGTTTGACGTATTCATAATTGATGCTTATGAAATTCGAGATGTGAATTGGTGTGAATTGTGATTTGGTTTTGATAATATGTTTGAGTTGTTTTGTGTGGAATTTGAAAACCATTAGGGTTAAACGCGTATTAAGAATAGGGAATCTCTTAATTTCTTGTTTACTCAATGTGTGTTTGTGAAAATCGTTTAAGTTAAACGAGTATTAAGAATGGGGAATCTTTTAATGTCTTGTTTACTTAATGTGTGTTTGTGAAAATCGTTTAAGTTAAACGAGTATTAAGAATGGGGAATCTCTTAATGTCTTGTTTACTTAATGTTTGTTGTGAAAATCGTTTAAGTTAAATGAGTATTAAAAATGGGGAATCTTTTAATATCTGCATTTGCTTAACGATTGTTGTGGATGGAGTTAGTGTATGCTCATGCATTTCATTTTGGTAAATCGTGCTGACCCGTGATAGGTGGCACCTCGGTAAACAGTACTGACCCGTGATAGGTGGTACATTTACGATTTACGTTTTTGGTAAATTGTGCTGACCTATGATAGGTGGCACCTCGGTAAATAGTACTTTGGCATGTGATAGGTGGTACGTTTACGATTTACGCTTTTCCTTTTAGTAAATCGTGCTGACCCGTGATAGGTGGCACCTCGGTAAACAATACTGACCCGTGATAGGTGGTACGTTTACGATTTACGCTTTTCCTTTTAGTAAATCGTGCTGACCCGTGATAGGTGGCACCTCGGTAAACAATACTGACCCGTGATAGGTGGTACGTTTACGATTTACGCTTTTTAGTAAATCGTGTTGACCTGTGATAGGTGGCACCTCGGCAATTGGTACTTTGGCCTGCGATAGGCGGTACAATTATTATTTACGACCCTTCGAGGAGGGTTTTGGTTTGGAAATCTGAGTCCATGCATTTTGGCATATACGCATCGCATTAGGGTGCTTGGCATGCGAGTCGTGTTCGATTCAAGTTTATGATTGAGTGTTTTGCATTAGATTTGTCGTGGTAATTGTGTTGAAATTGCTAAGTGTTATGTATTGATTATTGTGTGTAAGTGTGATGGATTGCAAAACTATTCCGAAACCCAATTTGTCGTGGTGATCGTGTGGGAATTGCTAAGTGTTAAGATGTGGAATTGTGTATGAATGATATTGAGTTAGTTTTTGTATTTTTGGAAGAATATGCAGGAAAATCGATTTCCCAATCGATTGGATGAGTTACAGGGATTTCCCTAATTTAACATAATCGATTTGCCAATCGATTTTATAATATGTTTTTCGAAAACCATTTAAGAAATCGATTTGGAAATCGATTTGGCCATATAGGAACTCATCAAAACTGACAAAATCGATTTGGAAATCGATTGGCATTAAGTTAGGGGCTTAGTTATTCATTCAATCGATTTCCTAATCGATTGAATTAAGCCCAGAGTTCAAATTTCACTAAAAACCTTCAGGAAATCGATTTGGAAATCGATTGGCTTAGTAGAAATTCTTATTTTGAGTTAGATAACAGATTGCTCAATTGATTTATCAATGTCTTGGTCAGTTATGTATTACTGGATGGATTGAGAACTTTATTTTGATTTCATTTTTATTTGGCAAGTGTTATATGAACTTTTAGCATATGGAAAACCCTTTTAAGGTGCATGCTAGGTTGAAAGGTTATCTTGATTTGGCAATGCTAGGTTGAAAGATCAAAACAATCGATTACTCTGTGGACGCATATTCATTGACATAATTGATTTGGCAATGGGCTGAATTCTCCATGTAACTCAAACATTTTACTTCAATCGATTCGTCAACCGATTGTGCTGGTCACAGTGGCTCAGATATTTACTTCAATCGATTTGCCAATCGATTGTGCTGGTCACAGTGACTCAGACATTTACCCCAATCGATTTGCCAATCGATTTGGCTTGTTACAGGACCTCAGCTATTTGGTCAAAATCAATGTGCCAATCGATTATTCAATGTGTTTCTGATAAATGATGAACTAGTTCATTCTTTCAATCGATTACCTAATCGATTGATGCAAAGCTTGCACCTCAAGAAACATTTATCAATCGATTAGTGCATTGCTTGCAACTTAAGAAATTTATTTCAATTGATTGTCCAATCGATTTCGTTGATCACATAACACATGTCTGATGAAAAAGTATTTTCATAATCGATTTGCCAATCGATTGTTCAGTATGAGTTTGGTTCTGTGAATCACAAAATCGATTACTCAATTGATGTGCAAATCGATTGTCCAATTGATTTGTTTAAACACAGAACACAGGTTTTGATAAAACCTTTAAGTAATCGATTTCCCAATCGATTAACTTAGTGAAACCTTCATTCT
>NW_027339431.1:3322692-3323782 GCF_000331145.2 Cicer arietinum | reverse complement strand
GCAAATACTATATGAGAACTCATTATGATTAAGTCTACCTAATTTACTATATTAACACTAAACATTCTTGTACATCAGTCTTCAAAGCTTGTAGGACATCATCCATCTTTGCTTGATTGCTTGAGTTCCAAGTTTTGTCCAAGTGTGTAGTGTTTGGTTATTTGCCTGAAATGTTTCTCAATTCAAATCATTAGATCAATCAAATAATTAATTTGTATTGTATGTTTGGGAATTAAATCAAAAACATGATTAGGGAATCACGTGTCTTACAAACTCCCCCTTTTTGATTTAATGACAAACACACAGTTTTAACCTTGAGATTATTTAGAATCTCCCCCTGAATTTAAGAGTTTATGATTCATTTCAACAACATAAGCACAAGCTATTCACATTCATTCAATTTTGGTATCAGATTTTGATATCATAGCTTGCTATTTAAGTTTATTAAAATCAGAGTATTATAGCTTATACAAAATTTGGTATCAGAGTACAATCACGGTACATTATTAGATATTATGTATCAGAGTACATTATCAGATATCACAAGTTATTAGTCAATCAGAGCAACATCACATAAGCAATAACTTTGTTACCAATTCAGCAATATCAGCAATATCACATAAGCAATAGAACAAGTTAAACTTTGTTACCAATCTCCCCCTTTTGTCATTGAATTCAAAAAGAAATACAAGAGAGAATGATTAATTAAAATATCTATCATAGGATATATACAAAACCATTACAAAGCAAAAAAAAGAAAACAAAATCCTAATCAACTAATCTAGGACTGCTCCTCATTATCACCAATGGGAGAGGTAGAGACTGCTGTATTATCCTCAGCAAGTGTCTCCTCACCATGAGGTTCAGTACTTTCTAAGTTGGTAGGATTTGGTTCTTCAGCTGCTTGCTTGCCAATTTCAACAATGTCTTCAAAAGACATTTTGAGACCCAAGTGTTCTTGGATGGCAGCAACATCTTGAACCACTGAGTTTAAGGTTGCTTGGAGTTCCTTAAGAGAGGCTTCCACCCTAGCATTGTGAGCAGCCTGGGACTCCATCAGTTCCAGCAACTTAGCCAAAAGCTCAGATTG
>NW_027339431.1:3318926-3322096 GCF_000331145.2 Cicer arietinum | reverse complement strand
TTGGAAGGGATACTTTTTCAACAAAGCCTTCCATCATCAGGTCCTGAATTGCCGTATTTCGATCTACTGATGATTCCCAAGCGTCATCAGTCGAATCAGGATCTGCTCTTCCATCAATAGCTTCTCCAAAGAATGGTAATCCTGACAGTTTGGAGAATTCTTCAAAAGTCATTGAGATTTTCTTACCCTTGACTTCTGCCTCAAATCCAGTATTGGTGAGTTTGAATGTTGAGTAGAAGGCTCTAATCAGCCTTGGGTAGATTTCCAAAGAACAGGAAAGGAAATATACTAATCAATGAAACATTAAGTG
Source organism: Cicer arietinum (assembly GCF_000331145.2). Classification (NCBI taxonomy): domain Eukaryota; kingdom Viridiplantae; phylum Streptophyta; class Magnoliopsida; order Fabales; family Fabaceae; genus Cicer; species Cicer arietinum. Next base: position 3,321,786 of record NW_027339431.1, on the reverse strand, counting down.
GTTTTGGAAAGTAAAACCATTTGAGTCAAAATAAGTAAAATCCAGAGTTCTCGCCTCTCGGATTTTCCTTTTTAAGAAAGAAGGTGGGAGAACAACTTCTTCAACAGGTTTGCCTTTGGGAGGCTGAACCTTCTTTGGTTGGGGGGAAGATATAGCTTTCTTCTTTTTCTGGATTGGCTCTTTCATGGCATCCCCCATTAGTTTCTCCGATTGAGGAACCTTCCTCTTTTTTGTTGTTCCTTGATTTGTTGCAATAGCCTTCCCTTTGTCTTTTGCTAATACCTTATGAGTAGGTATTGAGACTTTCTTAGCAGGAGGGGAAGGAGGTTGAGGGGAGGGTGTTCTTCCACTAGATGTTGAAAAAGAATCTAGGGAAACAGATTTAGAAGAAGATGATTGAGGTTTTTCAATAGTTTGCTTTACTCTTGCCATTTGAAAGATTTTGGACTCTTGCCATTTGAATGATTTTGGAAATTTGAGATGTTTGAGAGGATTGAGAAGGATTAAGACACAGAAAAATTCGAGTTTGGGAGAGAAAATATGAACTGGTGGTGAAAGTGGGTTGAGAAATCGATTTAGGGATTTATATAGAACTGTTCAGAATCGATTTCCCAATCGATTTTATTTCACATCTGGGTTCATAAAATCGATTGTCCAATCGATTTTTGTTACCGTTACTTGAGTTAAATGAAAGGTTTCCGTTACAACCACCTCCAACGGCTATAATTTTTCTCCAACAGTGGTTTTGTAAATCGACTCCCAAATCGATTTCGTAATTGATCCTTCAACTTGATAAATCGATGTCCAAATCGATTTCCTTATCAGTTCAGAAACCTTCTCATAGCAGCAGCGATTTCCAAATCGACTTATTTTGGCTTAGAGTTTTAGAATTTGATACAATCGATTACCAAATCGGTGCTCGGGTTTGAGGTTGGAAAGCTTCTCAAATTTGTGGATGTCTGAAACAAATAATCGATTATCAAATCGATTCTTTAAAGGATTTTCCAAATCTTCCATCGATTGGATTGATGTATACTCCAAAATTTTTTATATCTGAGATTTCCAAATCGATTATGAAATCGATTCTCTTGTTTCAGATTTTGACAAGTAAGACACTGTGTATCACAAATCGATTATGCAATCGATTACCAAATGGATTATATTGAAGATATTTATCATACAGGGATTTCAATCGACTTCCAAATCGATTTCGTTAGGCTCAGAGTTTTCATTATTTTGACACAATCGATTACCTAATCGATGCTCGGGTTGGATTTTGGAAAATTTCTAACATCTGTGGATGTTTTGTAACAAATAATCGATTATGGAACCGATTCTTTAAAAGTTTTTTCCAACTCATCCATCGATATATCAATCGATTGTATTGATGAATACTCCAGCATTTTGACATCTGATATTTGTAAATCGATTATAAAATCGATTGACAAATAAGACACTGTGTAGCATAAATCGATTATGCAATCGATTTTGTAATGCTGATTTTCTATTTTGTCACAGGATAATCGATGTCTCAATCGATTTTGGCACAGGGATCATATTTCATTTTGATCCATAATACCAAGTCTAATTCTCATATAGAAGAAACTTTCCTTGGGTAAGGCTTTGGTAAATATATCAGCTAATTGATCAGATGTATTAACATAATCAAGCATGATATTACCATTTTGGTATTGATCTCTAATGAAATGATGTCTAATCTCTATATGCTCTGTTCTAGAGTGCATCACAGGATTCTTTGTAATATTTATAGCACTAGTGTTGTGACACATGATTGGCACAATTCCAAGCTCAACACCAAAGTCAGAAAGGTGTTGTTTCATCCAAAAAATTTGTGCACAACAGCTTCCAGCAGCTACATATTCAACCTCAGCTGTTGAAAGTGCAACACTATTTTGTTTCTTGCTATGCCAAGATACAAGTGAATTCCCCAATAGATGGCAAGTACCAGATGTACTTTTTCTATCTAATTTGCAACCAGCAAAATCAGAATCAGAATAGCCAACTAAAGTGCAAGTTGAGCCCTTAGGATACCACAAACCTAGATTTTTTATTCCTAATAGATATCTGAATATTCTTTTGACTGCACTAAGATGGGATTCCTTAGGATTGGCTTGGTATCTTGCACACATGCAGACACTAAACATAATGTCAGGTCTACTAGCTGTAAGATATAGTAAAGATCCTATCATGCCGCTATACATAGTCACATCAACAGATTTTCCCTCTTCATCTCTATCTAAATGGCAAGCTTGACTCATGGGTGCATCAATGGATTTAAACTTATCAAAGCCAAACTTCTTTAAAAGATCATTACATTATTTGGTTTGACTTAGGAAAATGCCATTCTTGCTTTGTTTGATTTGAAATCCCAAGAAGTAAGTTAATTCTCCCATCATGGACATTTCAAATCTTCCTTTCATTGTATTTTCAAATTCTTTGCAAAGCTTACTGTTTGTTGATCCAAAGATTATGTCATCAACATAAATTTGGACCAATAGAATGTCTTTTCCTTTTGTCTTTATAAAAAGTGTCTTATCAACATTTCCTCTTAAAAAATTTTCTTGTATGAGGAAATTGCTGAGTTTTTCATATCAAGATCTTGGAGCTTGTTTCAAACCATAGAGGGCTTTTGTTAGTTTAAACACATGGTTTGGAAACACAGGATCTTCAAATCCTGGTGTTTGACTAACAAAGACTTCCTCTTGCATGTCTCCATTTAGAAAGGCACTTTTTACATCCATTTGATATAGTTTAAAGTCCATTATGCAAGCATAAGCAAGCAGGATTCTAATGGCTTCTAATCTAGCTACAGGGGGATAGGCTTCATCATAGTCAATGC
>NW_027339431.1:3317975-3318742 GCF_000331145.2 Cicer arietinum | reverse complement strand
AGTCATGGTCCATAAGAGTTTCCTTTATGTTTTTGGGTTCTACTTGAGAAACAAAGGCTGTAAAGTTACAAAATTGTCTGAGGGATTTTCTAGTTGAAACCCCTTTTGAAATCTCTCCTATGATGTTGTCAATAGGATGGTTTTTGTTGAATCTCCATTCCTTAGGCAAGTCATCTTCCCTAATAGGTTCTATGTACTCAATGTTAGTTTGAGGCACTGTTTCATTTGGTTCTATTGGATCCGATTCTATACATTCATCAAGAGAATCATTAACTATAATAAGGGCACTGTTCAAGTTTTTAGTAAACATTTCATCAAATTTTACATGAACAGATTCATCTATAGTTTTGGTTCTCTTATTGTAGATCCTATAGGCCTTCCTAGATTGAGAATATCCCAGAAAAATTCCCTCATCTGCCTTAGAGTCAAATTTCCCTAGATGCTCTTTTCCATTATTCAATACAAAGCACTTGCATCCAAAGACTCTAAAATAAGCAATGTTTGGTTTTCTACCTTTGTATAGTTCATAGGGGGTTTTTCTAAGGACAGGCCTAATGAGAACTCTATTCATCACATGAGCAGCTGTATTTATTGCATCAGCCCAAAAGTATTTAGGAAGCTTAGAGTCATTTATTATTGTTCTAGCAAGTTCTTCTAGAGCTCTATTCTTCCTTTCTACAACTCCATCTTGTTGTGGAGTTCTTGGGGCTGAGTACATGTGGTGAATTCCATTTTGATCACAGTAGTTATCAAAAGACTCATTTTGA
>NW_027339431.1:3316462-3317497 GCF_000331145.2 Cicer arietinum | reverse complement strand
TTTATCTTCCCTATGCTCAAGTGTACAAGACTGAGAAGTAAAGTATACCTGGAATCCTTTGTCACACAGCTGACTAATACTTAGTAAATTGTGTTTCAAAACTTTGACATATAAAACATCCTTGATAACTGCAGTTGATTTGCTTCCTATATCTCCAATGCCAAGGACTTTACCTTTATTGTTGTCACCATATTTCACATATCCACCATTTTTTGAATTGAGAGACAAGAATTTTGATTTGACTGCTGTCATGTGTTTGGAACATCCACTATCTAGGTACCATGAGTGCGTTTTGGATGTCAAGCACATCTGCAATACAAAATTAAACTTTGATTTTAGGTACCCAATTTAAATTGGCTCCTTAAGGGTAAGTTTCAATCATAGGTTTCTTTATTTTCCAAATTTGTTTCCAACCCTTATTAGCAAGCTTTTTCAATTTACAATTGTAAGATATATGTCCCTTTTTACAACAGAAATGACATGAAAAAGCAGAGAATGAATTATGAGTTGGTTTAATGAAGATATCATGCATTTGATTTGATTTAACAAATTTATGGTTCTGTTTAGCATTCATGTTTTGTCTATAACCAATTCCAGATTTTTCATAATGATTCCTTTGATTCCCAAGAAGAACATTTAGGTTGTTTTTACTACTAGCAAATTTATCTAAATCAGATTTCAATGACACAACTTTTCTTTCAAGTTCAGTACAGCTAGTTAGCTTATCAAATTATTCTTTTTTTCAAATGTTCATTCATATCTTCAAGCACTTTATGTTCTTTCTTAATTTCTTCACACATCATGCATTGTTTTTCTAGCATTTTCTTAGTGTAAATCAATTGTTTAACTACCTTAACATGTTCAGCATGCAATTCATTAAAAGCATCATGCAATTCATCATAAGATGGATTAGAGGTAGTACTTACTTCACTATCAGAATCTGAACCTGTATTTAGGCCATGAGACACAAGTTAGCTTCTTCATCTTCTAAATCTTCAGATGAATCTTCCTCATTGTCATTCCAAGCTATGTAGG
>NW_027339431.1:3310598-3316394 GCF_000331145.2 Cicer arietinum | reverse complement strand
TCAGATTCACTTTCTGAATCATCAGTATCTGGTTCAGATTTCTCTTTGTGAGTTTGAGCCTTCAGTGAAAGTCCTTTTCTTTTCCTATTTGATTGTTCTAACTCATGTAATCTGTGCAGTTCCATCTCATGCTCCCTGAGCTTTCCAAATAGTGTGGCAATAGTCATGTTTGCAAGGTCCTTTGATTCAGCAATGACAGTGATCTTGGGCTGCCATTCTCTTGTCAAGCACCTCATTACTTTTCCTATTTGTTGCTCATTGTCCATAACTTTTCCTAAAGCATGTAGATTGTTTATGATGTGAGTGAACCTTGTTTGCAAGTCATTGATTGACTCATCCTTCTTCATGTTGAAAAGCTCATACTCATGCATTAGAGTATCTGTTCTGGCCCTTTTGACAGCTGTAGTGCCTTCATGAGTTTCCTGAAGTGTGTCCCACATCTCCTTTGCAGTTTTGCAGTTTGACACCCTGAAAAATTCATCAGCACTCAAGGCAGAGGTTATAATAGCCGACTTTCTTTTTGTCATCATCAAACCAATCAGCTCTTGGATTGATGATGATGGATGATCCCTCAGTGCCTGCAAATTTAGGCACATAGGGACCATTTTCCACTGCCTCTAAGATGTCTAGCTCACATGCCTCTAGAAAAATGAGCATCCTCTCTTTCCAGTACATCTATGCTGACCCATTAAAGGCAGGGGGTCTGGTTAAAGATGCCCCTTAACCCAGAAAATCAATAGAAGTCATTTTCTTTTTGAGAACTAGCCTAAAAGATCAGGCTCTTGATGCCAATTGTTGGTTATATGACTTCTATTGTTAGGAAATTTTATACAAAATTATCAGCAAGAGTATCTAATTCTTTCCTAAGTGATGAATTAATATGAAATCTAACTTGTTTAATATTAATTCATATTTTAACAACAAAAGATTCTAACAGTTTTTTTGCAGCGGAATTTCAGAATCACATGCAAGATCAATATGAAAAGTAAAGAGAGATAGGAAATAATGCACCAGGGATTTTTATACTGGTTCGGCTATCACCTTGATAACCTACATCCAGTCCTAAAATCTACAACAGATTTCAGCCTTTCACTACAATGATTTGAGAAATGTTTTTACAGACTTTCCAGCGTCACAGCCTATCCATCCAACTCACAACCACTTCTATCACAATACCAACCTATCCCTAAGAGTTACTCAGCAAACTCTAGCGAGATCAAGCTGAGGTTTCTTTTAGATGAACACAAGCACCTCAAAAGATAACCACCAGTGTACACTACTGGATTTCCAAAACTTCAATTACAGAAATTGTTCTTTCACAAAAAATTAAAGAAGACTAACAAAATTGACTCAATCACAATGTGAGATCTCACACAAAAGTATTAGGCCAATGAGTATTTGTGTGTTGTAACAATTTTTCTCTCAATGTGTTTTTCAGTCTTCAGTGTTTAAGAATGAGTGTTATGATTATTATTCAAAAGTTATAAAAATTGTGATTGATTCAATTTATATATTTTCAGAAAAACAACATATAAATCGACTTCGTAATCGATTTTATTAAAGTTTAAAACCAGCTTAATCGATTATCGCGTGTCTTTTTTTTCTTGAATCTTGAAAATATATTAACTAATCGATTTACTAATCGATTCTTTTAATGCAATTATCAGAGACTGATACTTAGTTTGTATCAGAATCGATTGACTAATCGATTATACACGTTTTGTTCAAACAACGAGATCAAAACAATCGATTACTCAGTCGACGAATATTCATTGACATAATCGATTTGGCAATGGGTTGAATTCTCCCTGTAACTCAAACATTTTACTTCAATCGATTCGTCAATCGATTGTGCTGGTCACTGTGGCTCAGATATTCACTTCAATCGATTTGCCAATCGATTGTGTTGGTCACAATGACTCAAACATTTACCCCAATCGATTTGCCAGTCGTTTTGGCTTGTTACAGGACCTCAGATATTTGGTCAAAATCAATGTGCCAATCGATTATTCAATGTGTTTCTGATAAATGACTAACTAGTTCATTCTTTCAACCGATTACCTAATCGATTGATGCAAAGCTTGCACCTCAAGAAACATTTATCAATCGATTATCTAATCGATTAGTGCATTGCTTGCAACTTAAGAAACTTATTTCAATTGATTGTCCAATTGATTTCGTTTATCACAGAACACATGTCTAATGAAAAAGTATTTTCAAATCGATTTGCCAATCGATTGTTCAGTATGAGTTTAGTTTTGTGAATCACTAAATCGATTACTCAATTGATGTGCAAATTGATTGTCCAACTGATTTGTTTAAACACAGAACACAGGTTTTGATAAAACCTTTAAGTAATCGATTTCCCAATCAATAAACTTAGTGAAACCTTCATTCTATGAGTCTGACAATCGATTGTTCAATTGATTGATCAATTGATTTATTACTTGATTGATTAATACTCATTTTATAATTTCATTAGCAATTACTATATGAGAACTCATTATGATTAAGTCTACCTAATTTACTCTATTAACACTAAACATTCTTTTACATCAGCCTTCAAGCCTTGTAGGACATCATCCATATTTGCTTGATTGCTTGAGTTCCAAGTTTTGTCCAAGTGTGTAGTGTTTGATTATTTGCCTGAAATGTTTCTCAATTCAAATCATTAGATCAATCAAATAATTCATATATATTGTATGTTTGGGAATTAAATCAAACACATGATTAGGGAAGCACATGTCTTACACCAATAAGTTCCTTTGTGTCATTGGATTAACATTTAGGTCATTTTCGTCCTCCCTAGGTTTATTCTAGTCCATTTAGAGTTTTTAACCAATCTTGTGCATCCAATAGGTGTGTTTGTGTCATTGGATGAGCATTTAGGTCATTTACGTCCACCCAAGGTTTATTCTAGTCCAATTATGGTTTTTAACCAATCTTGTGCATCCAATACGTGTGTTTGTGTCATTGGATGAACATTTAGGTCATTTTTGTCCTTCCTAGACTTATTCTTGTCCAACTAGGGTTTTTAACCAATCTCTTGCATCCATTAGGAGTGTTTGTGTAATTGGATGAACATTTAGGTCATTTTCGTCATTCTTAACCTTATTCTTGTGCATCCAATAGGTGCGTTTGTGTCATTGGATGAACATTTAGGTCATTTTCGTCATTCTTAACCTTATTCTTGTGCATCCAATAGGTGCGTTTGTGTCATTGGATGAACATTTATGTCATTTTCGTCCTCACTAGGCTTATTCTTGTCCAATTAGGGTTTTTAACCAATCTTGTGCATCCAACAAGTTCATTTGTGTCATAGGATTTACATTTAGGTCATTTTCATCTTCCCTAGGCTTATTCTTGTCCAATTAGGGTTTTTAACCAATCTTGTCCATCCAATAGGTGTGTTTGTATCATTGGATGAACATTTAGGTCATTTTCGTCCTTCCTAGACTTATTCTTATCCAACTAAGGTTTTTAACCAATCTTGTCCATCCAATAGGTGTGTTTGTATCATTGGATGAACATTTAGGTCATTTTCGTCCTCCCTAGGTGTATTCTAGTCCAATTAGGGTTTTTAATAGGAGTCTTTGTCTCAATAGGTGTCTTTGTGTCATTGGGTGAACATTTATGTCATTTTCGTCCTCACTAGGATTATTCTTGTCCAATTAGGGCTTTTAAGCAATCTTGTGCATCCAATAAGTTCGTTTGTGTCAGAGGAGTAACATTTGGGTGATTTTCATCCTCCATAGGCTTATTCTTGTCCAATTAGGGGATTTAACCAATCTTGTGCATCCAATAGGTGTGTGTGTCATTGGATGATCATTTAGGTCATTTTTATCCTCCCTCGGCTCATTCTTGCCCAATTAAAGTTTTTAACCAATCTTGTGCATCCAATAGGTGTGTTTGTGTCATTGGATGAACATTTAGGTCATTTTCGTCCTCCCTAGGTTTATTCTACTCCAATTATGGTTTTTAACCAATCTTGTGCATCCAATAGGTGTGTTTGTGTCATTGGATGAACATTTAGGTCATTTTCGTCCTCCCTAGGTTTATTCTACTCCAATTATGGTTTTTAACCAATCTTGTGCATCTAATACGTGTGTTTGTGTCATTAGATTAAAATTTAGATCATTTTCGTCCTCCCTGGGTTTATTCTATTCCAATTAATATTTTTAACCAATCTTGTGCATTCAATAGGTGTCTTTGTATCATTGGATAAACATTTATATCATTTTCGTCCTCACTAGGCTTATTCTTGTCCAATAAGGGTTTTTAACAAATCTTGTGCATCCAATAAGTTAATTTGTGTCATGGGATTAACATTTAGGTCATTTTCATCTTCCCTAGGCTTATTCTTGTCCAATTAGGGTTTTAACCAATCTTGTGCATCCAATAGGTGTCTTTGTGTCATTGGATGAACATTTAGATCATTTTCGTCCTTTATAGACTTTTTCTTGTCCAACTAGGGTTTTTAACCAATCTTGTCCATCCAATAGGTGTGTTTCTGTCATTGGATGAACATTTAGGTCATTTTCGTCCTCCCTAGGTTTATTCTAGTCCAATTAGGATTTTTAACCAATCTTGTGCATTCAATAGGTCTCTTTGTGTCATTGGATGAACATTTAGATCATTTTCGTCCTTTATAGACTTTTTCTTGTCCAACTAGGGTTTTTAACCAATCTTGTCCATCCAATAGGTGTGTTTCTGTCATTGGATGAACATTTAGGTCATTTTCGTCCTCCCTAGGTTTATTCTAGTCCAATTAGGATTTTTAACCAATCTTGTGCATTCAATAGGTCTCTTTGTGTCATTGGATGAACATTTAGATCATTTTCGTCCTTTATAGACTTTTTCTTGTCCAACTAGGGTTTTTAACCAATCTTGTCCATCCAATAGGTGTGTTTCTGTCATTGGATGAACATTTAGGTCATTTTCGTCCTCCCTAGGTTTATTCTAGTCCAATTAGGATTTTTAACCAATCTTGTGCATTCAATAGGTCTCTTTGTGTCATTGGATGAACATTTAGATCATTTTCGTCCTTTATAGACTTTTTCTTGTCCAACTAGGGTTTTTAACCAATCTTGTCCATCCAATAGGTGTGTTTCTGTCATTGGATGAACATTTAGGTCATTTTCGTCCTCCCTTGGATTATTCTTGTCCAATTAGGGTTTTTAACCAATCATGTGCATTTAATAGGAGTATTTTTCAAATTGGATTAACAGTTAATTCATTTTCGTCCTCCCTAGGTGTACTGTAGTCCAATTAAGGTTTTTAATAGGAGTCTTTGTCTCAATAGGTGTCTTTGTGCCATTGGATGATCATTTATGTCATTTTCATCCTCAATAGGATTATTCTTGTCCAATTAGGGCTTTTAAGCAATCTTGTGCATCCAATAAGTTCATTTGTGTCATGGGATTAACATTTAGGTCATTTTCGTCCTCACTGGAGTGATTGTGTAATTGGATGAACATTTAGGTCATTTTCGTCCTTCCTAACCACATGCTTGTGCATCCAATAGGTGCGTTTGTGTCATTGGATGAACATTTAGGTCATTTTCGTCCTTCCTAACCATATTCTTGTCCAATTAGGGTTTTTAACCAATCTCTTGCATCCATTAGGAGTGTTTGTGTAATTGGATGAACATTTAGGTCATTTTCGTCCTTCCTAACCATATTCTTGTGCATCCAATAGGTGCGTTTGTGTCATTGGATGAACATTTAGATCATTTTCATCCTTTATAGACTTTTTCTTTTCCAACTAGGGTTTTTAACCAATCTTGTCCATCCAATA
>NW_027339431.1:3269187-3309875 GCF_000331145.2 Cicer arietinum | reverse complement strand
CCTAGACTTATTCTTGTCCAACTAGGGTTTTATAACTAATCATGTGCATCCAATAGGCGTGTTTGTGTCATTTGATGAACATTTAGGTCATTTTCGTCCTCCCTCGGCTTATTCTTGTCCAATTAGGGTTTTTAACCAATCATGTGCATTTAATAGGAGTCTTTTTCTCATTGGATTAACAATTAGTTCATTGTCGTCCTCCCTAGGTGTATTCTAGTCCAATTAGGGTTTTTAATAGGAGTCTTTGTCTCAATAGGTGTCTTTGTGTCATTGGGTGAACATTAATGTCATTTTCGTCCTCACTAGGATTATTCTTGTCCAATTAGGGCTCTTAAGCAATCTTGTGCATTCAATAAGTTCGTTTGTGTCAGAGGAGTAACATTTTGGTGATTTTCATCCTCCATAGGCTTATTCTTGTCCAATTAGGGGATTTAACCAATCTTGTGCATCCAATAGGTGTGTGTGTCATTGGATGATCATTTAGGTCATTTTTGTCCTCCCTCGGCTCATTGTTGCCCAATTAAAGTTTTTAACCAATCTTGTGGATCCAATATGTGTGTTTGTGTCATTGGATGAACATTTAGGTCATTTTCGTCCTCCCTAGGTTTATTCTACTCCAATTATGGTTTTTAACCAATCTTGTGCATCTAATACGTGTGTTTGTGTCATTAGATTAAAATTTAGATCATTTTCGTCCTCCCTGAGTTTATTCTAGTCCAATTAATATTTTTAACCAATCTTGTGCATTCAATTGGTGTCTTTGTATCATTGGATAAACATTTATGTCATTTTTGTCCTCACTAGGCTTATTCTTGTCCAATAAGGGTTCTTAACAAATCTTGTGCATCCAATAAGTTAATTTGTGTCATGGGATTAACATTTAGGTGATTTTCATCATCCCTAGGATTATTCTTGTCCAATTAGGGGTTTTAACCAATCTTGTGCATCCAATAAGTTAATTTGTGTCAATGGATGAACATTTAGGTCATTTTCGTCCTCCCTAGGTTTATTCTAGTCCAATTAGGATTTACAACTTAGGGTTTTTAACCAATCTTGTCCATCCAATAGGTGTGTTTCTGTCATTGGATGAACATTTAGGTAATTTTCGTCCTTCCTTGACTTATTCTTGTCCAACTAAAGTGTTTAACCAATCTTGTGCATCCAATAGGTGTGTTTGTGTCATTGGATGAACATTTAGGTCATTTTCGTCCTCCCTAGGTTTATTCTAGTCCAATTAGGATTTACAACCAATCTTGTGCATTCAATAGGTCTCTTTGTGTCATTGGATGAACATTTATGTCATTTTCGTCCTCACTAGGCTTATTCTTGTCCAATTAGGGTTTTTGACCAATCTTGTGCATCCAACAAGTTCATTTGTGTCATGGGATTAACATTTAGGTCATTTTCATCTTCCCTAGGCTTATTCTTGTCCAATTAGGGTTTTAACCAATCTTGTGCATCCAATAGGTGTCTTTGTGTCATTGGATGAACATTTAGATCATTTTCATCCTTTATAGATATTCTTGTCCAATTAGGGGTTTTAACCAATCCTGTGCATCTAATAGGTGTGCTTGTGTCATTGGATGAATATTTAGGTCATTTTCATCCTTCCTAACTTATTCTTGTCCAACTATGGTTTTTAACCAATCTTGTGCATCCAATAGGCGTGTTTGTGTCATTTGATGAACATTTAGGTCATTTTCGTCCTCTCTTGGCTTATTCTTGTCCAATTAGGGTTTTTAACCAATCATGTGCATTTAATAGGAGTCTTTTTCAAATTGGATTAACAATTAGTTCATTTTCGTCCTCCCTAGGTGTATTCTAGTCCAATGAAGGTTTTTAATAGGAGTATTTGTCTCAATAGGTGTCTTTGTGTCATTGGATGATCATTTATGTCATTTTCGTCCTCAATAGGATTATTCTTGTCCAATTAGGGCTTTTAAGCAATCTTGTGCATCCAATAAGTTCATTTGTGTCAGAGGAGTAACATTTTGGTGATTTTCATCCTCCATAGGCTTATTCTTGTCCAATTAGGGGTTTTAACCAATCTTGTGCATCCAATAGGTGTGTGTGTCATTGGATGATCATTTCGGTAATTTTTGTCCTCGCTCGGCTCATTCATGCCCAATTAAAATTTTTAACCAATCTTGTGCATCCAATAGGCGTGTTTGTGTCATTGGATGAACATTTAGATCATTTTCGTCCTTTATAGACTTTTTCTTGTCCAACTAGGGTTTTTAACCAATCTTGTCCATCCAATAGGCGTGTTTGTGTCATTGGATGAACATTTAGATCATTTTCGTCCTTTATAGACTTTTTCTTGTCCAACTAGGGTTTTTAACCAATCTTGTCCATCCAATAGGCGTGTTTGTGTCATTGGATGAACATTTAGATCATTTTCGTCCTTTATAGACTTTTTCTTGTCCAACTAGGGTTTTTAACCAATCTTGTCCATCCAATAGGCGTGTTTGTGTCATTGGATGAACATTTAGATCATTTTCGTCCTTTATAGACTTTTTCTTGTCCAACTAGGGTTTTTAACCAATCTTGTCCATCCAATAGGCGTGTTTGTGTCATTGGATGAACATTTAGATCATTTTCGTCCTTTATAGACTTTTTCTTGTCCAACTAGGGTTTTTAACCAATCTTGTCCATCCAATAGGCGTGTTTGTGTCATTGGATGAACATTTAGGTCATCTTCGTCCTCCTTTGGCTTATTCTTGTCCAATTAAAGTTTTTGACCAATTTTGTGCATCCAATCGGTCTGTTTGTGTCATTGGATGAGCATTTAGGTCATTTCTGTCCTCCCTAGGTTTATTCTAATCCAATTAGGGTTTTTAACCAATCTTGTGCATCCAATAGGTGTGTTTGTGTCATTGGATGAACATTTAGGTCTTTTTATCCTCCCTAGACTTATTCTTGTCCAACTAGGGTTTTATAACCAATCTTGTGCATCCAATAGGCATGTTTGTGTCATTTGATGAACATTTAGGTCATATTCGTCCTCCCTAAGTTTATTTTAGTCCAATTAGGGTTTTAACCAATCTTGTGCATCCAATAAGTTTATTTGTGTCATTGGATGAACATTTAGGTCATTTTCTTCCTCCCTAGGTTTATTCTACTCCAATTATGGTTTTTAACCAATCTTGTGCATCTAATAGGTGTGTTTGTGTCATTAGATTAAAATTTAGATCATTTTCATCCTCCCTGGGTTTATTCTAGTACAATTAAAGTTTTTAACCCATCTTGTGCATTAAATAGGTGTCTTTGTATCATTGGATAAACATTTATGTCATTTTCGTCCTCACTATGCTTATTCTTGTCCAACAGGGTTTTTAACAAATCTTGTGCATCCAATAAGTTAATTTGTGTCATGGGATTAACATTTAGATCATCTTCATCATCCCTAGGCTGATTCTTGTCCAATTAGGGGTTTTAACCAATCTTGTGCATCCAATAGGTGTGTTTGTGTCATTGGATGAGCTTTTAGGTCATTTTCGTCCTCCCTAGGCTTATTCTTGTCCAATTAGGGGTTTTAACCAATCTTGTGCATCCAATAGGTGTGTTTGTGTCATTGGATGAGCTTTTAGGTCATTTTCGTCCTCCCTAGGCTTATTCTTGTCCAATTAGGGGTTTTAACCAATCTTGTGCATCCAATAGGTGTCTTTGGGTCCTTGGATGAACATTTAGATCATTTTCGTCCTTTATAGACTTTTTCTTGTCCAACTAGGGTTTTTAACCAATCTTGTCCATCCAATAGGTGTGTTTGTGTCATTGGATGAGCTTTTAGGTCATTTTCGTCCTCCCTAGGCTTATTCTTGTCCAATTAGGGGTTTTAACCAATCTTGTGCATCCAATAGGCGTGTTTGTGTCATTGGATGAGCTTTTAGGTCATTTTCGTCCTCCCTAGGCTTATTCTTGTCCAATTAGGGGTTTTAACCAATCTTGTGCATCCAATAGGTGTGTTTGTGTCATTTGATGAACATTTAGGTCATTTTCGTCCTCCCTTGGCTTATTCTTGTCCAATTAGGGTTTTTAACCAATCATGTGCATTTAATAGGAGTCTTTTTCAAATTGGATTAACAATTAGTTCATTTTCGTCCTCCCTAGGTGTATTCTAGTCCAATTAGGGTTTTTAATAGGAGTCTTTGTCTCAATAGGTGTCTTTGTGTCATTGGATGAACATTTATGTCTTTTTCATCCTCAATAGGATTATTCTTGTCCAATTAGGGCTTTTAACCAATCTTGTGCATCCAATAACTTCATTTGTGTCAGAGGAGTAAAATTTTGGTGATTTTCATCCTCCACAGGCTTATTCTTGTCCAATTAGGGGTTTTAACCAATCTTGTGCATCCAACAGGTGTGTGTGTCATTGGATGATCATTTAGGTCACTTTTGTCCCCCCTTGGCTCATTCTTGCCCAATTAAAGTTTTTAACCAATCTTGTGCATCCAATAGGCGTGTTTGTGTCATTGGAGGAACATTTAGGTCATTTTCGTCGTCCCTAGGTTTATTCTACTCCAATTATGGTTTTTAACCAATCTTGTGCATCTAATAGGTGTGTTTGTGTCATTAGATTAAAATTTAGATCATTTTCGTCCTCCCTGCTTTTATTCTAGTCCAATTAAAGTTTTTAACCAATCTTGTGCACTCAATAGGTGTCTTTGTATCATTGGATAAACATTTATGTCATTTTCGTCCTCACTAGGCTTATTCTTGTCCAATAAGGGTTTTTAACAAATCTTGTGCATCCAATAGGTCTGTTTGTGTCATTGGATGAACATTTATGTCATTTTCGTCCTCACTAGGCTTATTCTTGTCCAATAAGGGTTTTTAACAAATCTTGTGCATCCAATAGGTCTGTTTGTGTCATTGGATGAACATTTATGTCATTTTCGTCCTCACTAGGCTTATTCTTGTCCAATAAGGGTTTTTAACAAATCTTGTGCATCCAATAGGTCTGTTTGTGTCATTGGATGAACATTTATGTCATTTTCGTCCTCACTAGGCTTATTCTTGTCCAATAAGGGTTTTTAACAAATCTTGTGCATCCAATAGGTCTGTTTGTGTCATTGGATGAACATTTATGTCATTTTCGTCCTCACTAGGCTTATTCTTGTCCAATAAGGGTTTTTAACAAATCTTGTGCATCCAATAGGTCTGTTTGTGTCATTGGATGAACATTTAGGTCTTTTTCGTCCTCCCTAGACTTATTCTTGTCCAATTAGGGTTTTATAACCAATCTTGTGCATCCAATAGCCGTGTTTGTGTGATTTGATGAACATTTAGGTCATTTTTGTCCTCCCTATGTTTATTCTAGTCCAATTAGGATTTTTAACAAATCTTGGGCATTCAATAGGTGTCTTTGTGTCATTGGATGAACATTAATTGTTTTTTATTATGACCTCGAAATAATCAGAATATATCAGTCTTTAATCAAATTAAAGCAATGTCACATACACAGCGGAATTATAATGCAGCATACAAGTTTAGCAATTAAAAGTAAAAAGATAAGGGATAGAATGTACCAAGATTTATCTTGGTTCACTTGTCAACGAGTCAACCTACATCCAGTCCTGACAATCCAACTGGATTTCAGCTTTTTCTCCAATAGAAAGAATTGTGAATTGTTTACAAATTGTCCAGTTTCCTCGAAACCTATCTATCTCTCACAATCTCTTTCCTATTGCTCACCCCTTGATCCTTGTAGTCACTCAGCAGACTCACACAAAATCAAAGTACGCCTCCTTCTTGATGAGGCCTCTCACCCAAGAAGATAGCCACCAGTTTCTAGCTGGATTTCTAGCAGTCGTTTTCTTTACAAAGTATTTATTTCAAACAGAATAAAAGAAGTCTTCAATCTTGAATCAATGTGTCTTCTCACGAATATGGTTATTCAATGATGGATTATGAGAACATTGTCTTTTCTCTCAAGAATACTTTTTCAGCTCTCTCAATGATTATGGATAATCTTTTTGGCTTTGATCTGAAAAAGCAATATTAGAATGTTAACAATGTGTTGTATTGTTGATGAGAGTTTATGAGTGTTTATCATTGTTCATGAGAGAATGATTGAAAACAGTTTATATAGTTTCTGAAAAACAACTAATAAATCGATTTGCCAATCGATTCATTAAAGTTATAAAACAGGTCTAATCGATTTGCCAATCGAATATCACGGGTCTTGTTTTTCTTGAATCTTGAAACTACATAAGCCAATCGATTTGCCAATCGATCCTTTAAACAAACTCTTTTCAGTGAACTATGTTCAGACTTATATGCATCGATTTCATAATCGATTGCAGGTGTTTTGTTCAAAGTAAAAATCACACCAATCGATTACTTAATCGATTTATTAAGTATCATAATCGATTTACAAATACTCAGAATCGATTTGGCCACAAGCTCAAAGTTCACTGTGATTTCAAAAAAGTTCTTTCAATCGATTTGCCAATCGATTGTGGTCAAGACAGTGACTTAGCTATTTTGATGTTAATCGAAGTGCCAATCGATTTGTTTGTATTTGCCTGAAAAGTTCTTACCTGATATTTAGTTCAATTGATTTCCCAATCGATTGCAACCAAACTTAACATGATTGAAATTATCACAATAGATTGTCCAATCGATTGTGTTTGTTACAGGTCAAGTTATTTTTCAAATATTATCTAAGCAACCGATTTGCCAATCGATTACCCTAGAAATTGGATTCTCACTGTGACTTGATCAATCGATTTCCCAGTCGATTGGTTTCAATCAAATTTACTTTGTGATGTGTACAATCGATTTGCCAATCGATTAACCTGTAAAACAGGTTGCCACTGACTTGTGCAATTTTCATTTCCAATTGTGCCAGTCGATTGCCAAATCGATTATACAATCACAAACAGTTATGTTTCCTTACACCCTTGTTATGAAATCAATTTCCCAATCGATTTACTCAGTCAAAAGTCAACTTTTGTTGATTTCTTGTGTTTCAAGCAATTTGTTTCAAGTGTGTAGGATTGGATAGTTGTTCCTGAAATCTTGCTCCATTAAAATGTTAGATTTATCATATGATGTATGAACATTGTATGTTTGTTAATTATGTCAAAATTAGGATTCAAAGGACTAAAGTCCAACATTTATGTCATTTTCGTCCTCCCTAATTTTATTCTAGTCCAATTAGGGTTTTTAACAAATCTTGGGCATTCAATAGGTGTCTTTGTGTCATTGGATGAACATTTAGGTCATTTTCGTCCTCCCTAATTTTATTCTAGTCCAATTAGGGTTTTTAACCAATCTTGTGCATCTAATAGGTGTGTTTGTGTCATTAGATTAAAATTTAGATCATTTTCGTCCTCCCTGGGTTTATTCTAGTACAATTAAAGTTTTTAACCAATCTTGTGCATTCAATAGGTGTGTTTGTATCATTGGATAAACATTTATGTCATTTTCGTCCTCACCAGGCTTATTCTTGTCCAATTAGGGTTTTTAACAAATCTTGTGCATCAAATAAGTTAATTTGTGTCATGGGATTAACATTTAGGTCATTTTCATCATCCCTAGGCTGATTCTTGTCCAATTAGGGGTTTTAACCAATCTTGTGCATCCAATAAGTTCATTTGTGTCATTGGATTAACATTTAGGTCATTTTCATCATCCCTAGGCTGATTCTTGTCCAATTAGGGGTTTTAACCAATCTTGTGCATCCAATAAGTTCATTTGTGTCATTGGATTAACATTTAGGTCATTTTCATCATCCCTAGGCTGATTCTTGTCCAATTAGGGGTTTTAACCAATCTTGTGCATCCAATAGGTGTGTTTGTGTCATTGGATGAATATTTAGGTCATTTTCGTCCTCCCTAGGCTTATTCTTGTCCAATTAATGTTTTTAACCTATTTTGTGCATCCAATCGGTGTGTTTGTGTTATTGGATGAACATCTAGGTAATTTCTGTCCTCCCTAGGTTTATTCTAATCCAATTAGGGTTTTTAACCAATCTTGTGCATCCAATAGGTGTGTTTGTGTCACTGGATGAACATTTAGGTCATTTTCGTCCTCCCTAGGCTTATTCTTGTCCAATTAGGGTTTTTAACAAATCTTGTGCATCAAATAAGTTAATTTGTGTCATGGGATTAACATTTAGGTCATTTTCATCATCCCTAGGCTGATTCTTGTCCAATTAGGGGTTTTAACCAATCTTGTGCATCCAATAGGTGTCTTTGTGTCATTGGATGAACATTTAGATCATTTTCGTCCTTTATAGACTTTTGCTTGTCCAAGTAGGGTTTTTATCATATCTTGTCCATCCAATAGGTGTGTTTGTGTCATTGGATGAGCATTTAGGTCATATCCGTCCTCCCTAGGTGTATTCTAATCCAATTAGGGTTTTTAACCAATCTTGTGCATCCAATAGGTGTGTTTGTGTCACTGGATGAACATTTTGGTCTTTTTCGTCCTCCCTGGACTTATTCTTGTCCAACTAGGGTTTTATAATCAATCTTGTGCATCCAATAGGTGTCTTTGTGTCATTGGATGAACATTTATGTCATTTTCGTCCTCACTAGGCTTATTCTTGTCCAATTAGGGTTTTTAACAAATCTTGGGCATTCAATAGGTGTCTTGGTGTCATTGGATGAACATTTATGTCATTTTCGTCCTCACTAGGCTTATTCTTGTCCAATTAGGGTTTTTAACAAATCTTGGGCATTCAATAGGTGTCTTGGTGTCATTGGATGAACATTTATGTCATTTTCGTCCTCACTAGGCTTATTCTTGTCCAATTAGGGTTTTTAACAAATCTTGGGCATTCAATAGGTGTCTTGGTGTCATTGGATGAACATTTATGTCATTTTCGTCCTCACTAGGCTTATTCTTGTCCAATTAGGGTTTTTAACAAATCTTGGGCATTCAATAGGTGTCTTGGTGTCATTGGATGAACATTTATGTCATTTTCGTCCTCACTAGGCTTATTCTTGTCCAATTAGGGTTTTTAACAAATCTTGGGCATTCAATAGGTGTCTTGGTGTCATTGGATGAACATTTATGTCATTTTCGTCCTCACTAGGCTTATTCTTGTCCAATTAGGGTTTTTAACAAATCTTGGGCATTCAATAGGTGTCTTGGTGTCATTGGATGAACATTTATGTCATTTTCGTCCTCACTAGGCTTATTCTTGTCCAATTAGGGTTTTTAACAAATCTTGGGCATTCAATAGGTGTCTTGGTGTCATTGGATGAACATTTATGTCATTTTCGTCCTCACTAGGCTTATTCTTGTCCAATTAGGGTTTTTAACAAATCTTGGGCATTCAATAGGTGTCTTGGTGTCATTGGATGAACATTTATGTCATTTTCGTCCTCACTAGGCTTATTCTTGTCCAATTAGGGTTTTTAACAAATCTTGGGCATTCAATAGGTGTCTTGGTGTCATTGGATGAACATTTATGTCATTTTCGTCCTCACTAGGCTTATTCTTGTCCAATTAGGGTTTTTAACAAATCTTGGGCATTCAATAGGTGTCTTGGTGTCATTGGATGAACATTTATGTCATTTTCGTCCTCACTAGGCTTATTCTTGTCCAATTAGGGTTTTTAACAAATCTTGGGCATTCAATAGGTGTCTTGGTGTCATTGGATGAACATTTATGTCATTTTCGTCCTCACTAGGCTTATTCTTGTCCAATTAGGGTTTTTAACAAATCTTGGGCATTCAATAGGTGTCTTGGTGTCATTGGATGAACATTTATGTCATTTTCGTCCTCACTAGGCTTATTCTTGTCCAATTAGGGTTTTTAACAAATCTTGGGCATTCAATAGGTGTCTTGGTGTCATTGGATGAACATTTATGTCATTTTCGTCCTCACTAGGCTTATTCTTGTCCAATTAGGGTTTTTAACAAATCTTGGGCATTCAATAGGTGTCTTGGTGTCATTGGATGAACATTTAGATCATTTTCGTCCTTTATAGACTTTTACTTGTCCAGCTAGGGTTTTTAACCAATCTTGTCCATCCAATAGGTGTGTTTGTGTCGTTGGATGAACATTTACGTCATTTTCGTCCTCCCTTTGCTTATTCTTGTCCAATTAAAGTTTTTAACCAATTTTTTGCATCCAATAGGTGTGTTTGTGTCATTGGATGAGCATTTAGGTTATTTCCGTCCTCCCTAGGTTTATTCTAATTCAATTAGGGTTTTTAACCAATCTTGTACATCCAATACGTGTGTTTGTGTCATTGGATGAACATTTAGGTCTATTTCGTCTTCCCTAGACTTATTCTTCCCCAACTAGGGTTTTAGAACCAATCTTGTGGATCCAATAGGCGTGTTTGTGTCATTTGATGAACATTTAGGTCATTTTCGTCCTCCCTAGGTTTATTCCATTCCAATTAGGGCTTTTAACCAATCTTGTGCATCCAATAAGTTCATTTGTGTCAGAGGAGTAACATTTTGGTGATTTTCGTCCTCTCTAGCTTATTCTTGTCCAATTAGGGGTTTTAACCAAGCTTGGGCATCCAATAGGTGTGCTTGTGTCACTGGATGAACATTTAGGTCATTTTCGTCCTTCCTAGACTTATTCTTGTCCAACTAAGGTTTTTAACCAATCTTGTGCATCCAATAGGTGTATTTCTGTCATTGGATGAACATTTAGGTCATTTTCGTCCTCCCTAGGTTTATTCTACTCCAATTATGGTTTTTAACCAATCTTGTGCATCCAATAGGTGTGTTTGTGTCATTAAATTAAAATTAAGCTCATTTTCGTCCTCCCTAGGTTTATTCTAATCCAATTAAAGTTTTTAACCAATCTGGTGCATTTAATAGCAGTCTTTGTCTCATTGGACTAACCTTTACGTCATTTTTCGTCCTCCCTAGGTTTATTCTAGTCCAATTAGGATTTTTAACAAATCTTGTGCATTTAATAGGTGTCTTTGTGTCATTGGATGAACATTTATGTCATTTTCGCCCTCACTAGGATTATTCTTGTCCAATTAGGGCTTTTAACCAATCTTGTGCATCCAATAAGTTCATTTGTGTCAGAGGAGTAACATTTTGGTGATTTTCATCCTCCATAGGCATATTCTTGTCCAATTAGGGGTTTTATCCAATCTTGTGCATCCAATAGGTGTGTGTGTGTGTCATTGGATGATCATTTAGGTCATTTTCATCCTCCTTTGGCTCATTCTTGCCCAATTAAAGTTTTTAACCATTCTTATGCATCCAATAGGTGTGTTTGTGTCATTAGATTAAAATTAAGATCATTTTCGTCCTCCCTAGGTTTATTCTACTCCAATTAAGGTTTTTAACCATTCTTGTGCATCCAATAGGTGTGTTTGTGTCATTAGATTAAAATTAAGATCATTTTCGTCCTCCCTAGGTTTATTCTAATCCAATAAAAGTTTTTAACCAATCTGGTGCATTCAATAGGTCTCTTTGTGTCATTGGATTAACAATTATGTCATTTTCGTCCTCACTAGGCTTATTCTTGTCCAATTTGGGTTTTTAACCAATCTTTTGCATCCAACAAGTTCATTTGTGTCATGGGATTAACATTTAGGTCATTTTCATCTTCCCTATGCTTATTCTTGTCCAATTAGGGGTTTTAACCAATCTTGTGCATCCAATAAGTGTTTTTGTGTCATTGGATGAACATTTAGATCATTTTCATCCTTTATAGACTTATTCTTGTCCAACTAGGGTTTTATAATCAATCTTGTGCATCCAATAAGTTCATTTGTGTAATTGGACGAACATTTAGGTCATTTTCGTCCCCCCTAGGCTTATTCTTGTCCAATTAGGGGTTGTAACCAATCTTGTGCATGCAATAAGTTCATTTGTGTAATTGGACGAACATTTAGGTCATTTTCGTCCCCCCTAGGCTTATTCTTGTCCAATTAGGGGTTGTAACCAATCTTGTGCATGCAATAAGTTCATTTGTGTAATTGGACGAACATTTAGGTCATTTTCGTCCCCCCTAGGCTTATTCTTGTCCAATTAGGGGTTGTAACCAATCTTGTGCATGCAATAAGTTCATTTGTGTAATTGGACGAACATTTAGGTCATTTTCGTCCCCCCTAGGCTTATTCTTGTCCAATTAGGGGTTGTAACCAATCTTGTGCATGCAATAAGTTCATTTGTGTAATTGGACGAACATTTAGGTCATTTTCGTCCCCCCTAGGCTTATTCTTGTCCAATTAGGGGTTGTAACCAATCTTGTGCATGCAATAAGTTCATTTGTGTAATTGGACGAACATTTAGGTCATTTTCGTCCCCCCTAGGCTTATTCTTGTCCAATTAGGGGTTGTAACCAATCTTGTGCATGCAATAAGTTCATTTGTGTAATTGGACGAACATTTAGGTCATTTTCGTCCCCCCTAGGCTTATTCTTGTCCAATTAGGGGTTGTAACCAATCTTGTGCATGCAATAAGTTCATTTGTGTAATTGGACGAACATTTAGGTCATTTTCGTCCCCCCTAGGCTTATTCTTGTCCAATTAGGGGTTGTAACCAATCTTGTGCATGCAATAAGTTCATTTGTGTAATTGGACGAACATTTAGGTCATTTTCGTCCCCCCTAGGCTTATTCTTGTCCAATTAGGGGTTGTAACCAATCTTGTGCATGCAATAAGTTCATTTGTGTAATTGGACGAACATTTAGGTCATTTTCGTCCCCCCTAGGCTTATTCTTGTCCAATTAGGGGTTGTAACCAATCTTGTGCATGCAATAAGTTCATTTGTGTAATTGGACGAACATTTAGGTCATTTTCGTCCCCCCTAGGCTTATTCTTGTCCAATTAGGGGTTGTAACCAATCTTGTGCATGCAATAAGTTCATTTGTGTAATTGGACGAACATTTAGGTCATTTTCGTCCCCCCTAGGCTTATTCTTGTCCAATTAGGGGTTGTAACCAATCTTGTGCATGCAATAAGTTCATTTGTGTCAGAGGAGTAACATTTTGGTGATTTTCATCCTCCATAGGCTTATTCTTGTCCAATTAGGGGTTTTAACCAACCTTGTGGATCCAATAGGTGTGTTTGTGTCATTGGATGAACATTTAGGTCATCTTCGTCCTCCCTTGGCTCATTCTTGCCCAATTAAAGTTTTTAACCAATCTGGTGCATTCAATAGGTCTCTTTGTGTCATTGGATTAACATTTATGTCATTTTCGTCCTCACTAGGCTTATTCTTGTCCAATTAGGGTTTTTAACCAACCTTGTGGATCCAATAGGTGTGTTTGTGTCATTGGATGAAAATTAAGGTAATTTTCGTCCTCCCTAGGCTTATTCTTGTCCAATTAGGGTTTTTAACCAACCTTGTGGATCCAATAGGTGTGTTTGTGTCATTGGATGAAAATTAAGGTAATTTTCGTCCTCCCTAGGCTTATTCTTGTCCAATTAGGGTTTTTAACCAACCTTGTGGATCCAATAGGTGTGTTTGTGTCATTGGATGAAAATTAAGGTAATTTTCGTCCTCCCTAGGCTTATTCTTGTCCAATTAGGGTTTTTAACCAACCTTGTGGATCCAATAGGTGTGTTTGTGTCATTGGATGAAAATTAAGGTAATTTTCGTCCTCCCTAGGCTTATTCTTGTCCAATTAGGGTTTTTAACCAATCATGTGCATTTAATAGCAGTCTTTGTCTCATTGGATTAACATTTACGTCATTTTTGTCCTCCCTAGGTTTATTCTAGTCCAATTATGGTTTTTAACAAATCTTGTGCATTTAATAGGTGTCTTTGTGTCATTGGATGAACATTTATGTCATTTTCGTCCTCACTGGGATTATTCTTGTCCAATTAGGGCTTTTAACCAATCTTGTGCATCAAATAAGTTCATTTGTGTCAAAGGAGTAACATTTTGGTGATTTTCATCCTCCATAGGCTTATTCTTGTCCAATTAGGGGTTTTAACCAATCTTGTGCATCCAATAGGTGTGTTTGTGTCATTGGATGAACATTTAGGTCATCTTCGTCCTCCTTTGGCTTATTCTTGTCCAATTAAAGTTTTTAACCAATTTTGTGCATCCAATAGGTGTGTTTGTGTCATCGAATGAACATTTAGGTCATTTCCGTCCTCCCTAGGTTTATTCTAATCCAATTAGGGTTTTTAACCAATCTTGTGCATCCAATAGGTATGCTTGTGTCATTTGATGAACATTTAGGTCATTTTCGTTCTACCTAGGTTTATTCTAGTCCAATTAGGGTTTTTAACAAATCATGGGCATTCAATAGGTGTCTTTGTGTCATTGGATGAACATTTATGTCATTTTCGTCCTCACTAGGATTATTCTTGTCCAATTAGGGCTTTTAACCAATCTTGTGATCCAATAGGTGTGTTTGTGTCATTGGATGAACATTTATGTCATTTTCGTCCTCACTAGGATTATTCTTGTCCAATTAAGGGTTTTAACCAATCTTGTGCATCCAATAGGTGTGTGTGTGTCATTGGATGATCATTTAGGTCATTTTCGTCCTCCGTTGGCTCATTCTTGCCCAATTAAAGTTTTTAACCAATCTTCTGCATCCAATAGGCGTGTTTGTGTCATTGGATGAACATTTAGGTCATTTTCGTCCTCCCTAGGTTTATTCTACTCCAATAATGGTTTTTAACCAATCTTGTGCATCCAATAGGTGTGTTTGTGTCATTAGATTAAAATTAAGATCATTTTCGTCCTCCCTAGGATTATTCTAGTCCAATTAAAGTTTTTAACCAATCTTGTGCTTTCAATAGGTGTCTTTGTATCATTGGATAAACATTTATCTCATTTTCGTCGTCACTAGGCTTATTCTTGTCCAATAAGGGTTTTTAACAAATCTTGTGCATCCAATAAGTTAATTTGTGTCATGGGATTAACATTTAGGTCATTTTCATCATACCTAGGCTGACTCTAGTTCAATTAGGGGTTTTAACCAATCTTGTGCATCCAATAGGTGTCTTTGTGTCATGGGATGAACATTTAGATCATTTCCGTCCTTTATAGACTTTTTCTTGTCCAACTAAAGTTTTTAACCAATCTTGTGCATACAATAGGTGTGTTTGTGTCATTGGATGAGCGTTTAGGTTATTTTCGACCGCCCTAGGTTTATTCTAGTCCAATTATGGTTTTTAACCAATCTTTTGCATGCAATAGGTGTGTTTGTGTCATTGGATGAGCTTTTAGGTCATTTTCGTCCTCCCTAGGCTTATCCTTGTCCAATTAGGGGTTTTAACCAATCTTGTGCATCTAATAGGTGTGCTTGTGTCATTGGATCAGCATTTAGGTCACTTTCGTCCTCCGTAGGTTTATTCTAGTCCAATTATGGTTTTTAACCAATCTTGTGCATCCAATACGTGTGTTTGTGTCATTGGATGAACATTTAGGTCATTTTCGTCCTTCCTAGTCTTATTCTTGTCCAACTATGGTTTTTAACCAATCTTGTGCATCCAATAGGTGTGTTTGTGTCATTGGATCAGCATTTAGGTCACTTTCGTCCTCCGTAGGTTTATTCTAGTCCAATTATGGTTTTTAACCAATCTTGTGCATCCAATACGTGTGTTTGTGTCATTGGATGAACTTTTAGGTCATTTTCGTCCTCCCTAGGCTTATTCTTGTCCAATTAGGGGTTTTAACCAATCTTGTGTATCTAATAGGTGTGATTGTGTCATTGGATGAACATTTAGGTCATTGTCGTCCTTCATAGACTTATTCTTGTCCAACTATGG
This sequence comes from Cicer arietinum, assembly GCF_000331145.2. Lineage (NCBI taxonomy): Eukaryota > Viridiplantae > Streptophyta > Magnoliopsida > Fabales > Fabaceae > Cicer > Cicer arietinum. Next base: position 3,294,204 of record NW_027339431.1, on the reverse strand, counting down.
TTTTTAACCAATCTTGTGCATCCAATAGGTGTGTTTGTGTCATTGGATGAGCATTTAGGTCATTTTCGTCCTCCCTAGGCTTATTCTTGTCCAATTAGGGGTTTTAACCAATCTTGTGCATCCAATACGTGTGTTTGTGTCATTGGATGAGCATTTAGGTCATTTTCGTCCTCCCTAGGCTTATTCTTGTCCAATTAGGGGTTTTAACCAATCTTGTGCATCCAATACGTGTGTTTGTGTCATTGGATGAGCATTTAGGTCATTTTCGTCCTCCCTAGGCTTATTCTTGTCCAATTAGGGGTTTTAACCAATCTTGTGTATCTAATAAGTTCATTTGTGTCATTGGATTAACATTTAGGTCATTTCCATCCTCCATAGGTTTATTCTAGTGCATTTAATGGTGTTTAACCAATTATGTGAATCCAATAGGTGTGTTTGTGTCATTGGATGAACATTTAGGTCTGTTTCATCCTCCCTAAACTTATTCTTGTCCAACTAAGGTGTTTAACCAATCTTGTGCATCCAATAGGTGTGTTTGTGTCATTGGATGAACATTTAGGTCTTTTTCGTCCTCCCTAGACTTATTCTTGTCCAACTAGGGTTTTTAACCAATCTTGTCCATCCAATAGGTGTGTTTGTGTCATTGGATGAACATTTAGGTCTTTTTCGTCCTCCCTAGACTTATTCTTGTCCAACTAGGGTTTTTAACCAATCTTGTCCATCCAATAGGTGTGTTTGTGTCATTGGATGAACATTTAGGTCATTTTCGTCCTCCCTAGGTTTATTCTAGTCCAAATAGGGTTTTTAACCAATCTGGTGCTCTCAATAGGTCTCTTTGTGTCATTGGATGAAGATTTATTTCATTTTCGTCCTCACTAGGCTTATTCTTGTCCAATTAGGGTTTTTAACAAATCTTGTGCATTTTAGGTCATTTTCGTCCTCCCTAGGTTTATTCTAGTCCAAATAGGGTTTTTAACCAATCTTGTCCATCCAATAGGTGTGTTTCTATCATTGGATGAACATTTAGATCATTTTCATCCTTTATAGACTTATTCTTGTCCAACTAGGGTTTTTAACCAATCTTGTCCATCCAATAGGTGTGTTTCTATCATTGGATGAACATTTAGATCATTTTCATCCTTTATAGACTTATTCTTGTCCAACTAGGGTTTTTAACCAATCTTGTGCATCCAACAAGTTCATTTGTGTCATGGGGTTAACATTTAGGTCATTTCCATCTTCCCTAGGCTTATTCTTGTCCAATTAGGGTTTTTAACAAATCTTGTGCATCCAATAAGTGTCTTTGTGTCATTGGATGAACATTTAGATCATTTTCATCCTTTATAGACTTATTCTTGTCCAACTAGGGTTTTTAACCAATCTTGTCCATCCAATAGGTGTGTTTGTGTCATTGGATGGACATTTAGGTCATTTTCGTCCTCCCTTGGCTTATTCTTGTCCAATTAGGGTTTTTAACCAATCATGTGCATTTAATAGTTGTCTTTGTCTCATTGGATTAACATTTAGGTCATTTTTGTCCCCCTAGGTTTATTCTAGTCCAATAAGTGTTTTTAACAGATCTTGTGCATTTAATAGGTGTCTTTGTGTCATTGGATGAACATTTATGTCATTTTCGTCCTCACTAGGATTATTCTTGTCCAATTAGGGGTTTTAACCAATCTTGTGCGTCAAATAAGTTGATTTATGTCAGAGGAGTAACATTTTGGTGATTTTCATCCTCCCTAGGATTATTCTTGTCCAATTAGGGGTTTTAACCAATCTTGTGCGTCAAATAAGTTGATTTATGTCAGAGGAGTAACATTTTGGTGATTTTCATCCTCCATTGGCTTATTCTTGTCCAATTAGGGGTTTTAACCAATCTTGTGCATCCAATAGGTGTGTGTGTGTCATTGGATCATCATTTAGGTCATTTTCTTCCTCCCTTGGCTTATTCTTGTCCAATTAAAGTTTTTAACCAATCTTGTGCATCTAATAGGTGTGTTTCTATCATTGGATGAACATTAAGGTCATTTTCGTCCTCCCTAGGTTTATTCTAGTCCAATTAGGGTTTATAACCAATCTTGTGCATCCAACAAGTTCATTTTTGTCCTGGGATTAACATTTAGGTCATTTTCATCTTCCCTAGGCTTATTCTTGTCCAATTAGGGTTTTTAAGCAATCTAGTGCATCCAATAGGTGTCTTTGTGTCATTGGATGAACGTTTGGATCATTTTCATCCTATATAGACTTATTCTTGTCCAACTAGGGTTTTTAAACAATCTTGTCCATCCAATAGGTGTGTTTGGGACATTGGATGAACATTTAGGTCATTTTCGTCCTCCCTAGGTTTATTCTAGTCCAATTTGGGTTTTTAACAAATCTTGTGCATTTAATAGGTGTCTTTGAGTCATGGGATGAACATTTATGTCATTTTTGTCCTCACTAGGATTATTCTTGTCCAATTAGGGCTTTTAACCAATCTTGTGCATCCAATAAGTTCATTTGTGTCATTGGATGAACATTTAGGTCATTTTCGTCCTCCCTAGGTTTATTCTAGTCCAATTAGGGTTTTTAACCAATCTTGTGCATCCAATAGGTGTGTGTGTGTCATTGGATGATCATTTAGGTCATTTTCATCTTCCCTAGGCTTATTCTTGTCCAATTAAAGTTTTTAACCAATCTTGTGCATCCAATAGGTGTGTGTGTGTCATTGGATGATCATTTAGGTCATTTTCATCTTCCCTAGGCTTATTCTTGTCCAATTAGGGCTTTTAACCAATCTTGTGCATCCAATAAGTTCATTTGTGTCAAAGGAATAACATTTTGGTGATTTTCATCCTCCATTGGCGTATTCTTGTCCAATTAGGGGTTTTATCCAATCTTGTGCATCCAATAGGTGTGTGTGTGTCATTGGATGATCATTTAGGTCATTTTCATCCTCCCTTGGCTCATTCTTGCCCAATTAAAGTTTTTAACCAATCTTGTGCATCCAATAGGTGTGTTTGTGTCATTGGATGAACATTAAGCTCATTTTCCTCCTCCCTAGGTTTATTCTACTCCAATTATGGTTTTTAACCATTCTTGTGCATCCAATAGGTGGGTTTGTGTCATTAGATTAAAATTTAGATCATTTTCGTCCTCCCGAGGTTTATTCTAGTCCAATTAAAGTTTTTAACCAATCTTGTGCTTTCAATAGGTGTCTTTGTATAATTGGATAAACATTTATGTCATTTTTACCCTCACTAGGCTTATTCTTGTCCAATAAGGGTTTTTAACAAATCTTGTGCATCCAATAAGTTAATTTGTGTCATGGGATTAACATTTAGGTCATTTTCATCATCCCTAGGCTGATTCTTGTCCAATTAGGGGTTTTAACCAATCTTATGCATCCAATAGGTGTCTTTGTTTCATTGGATGAACATTTAGATCATTTTCTTCCTTTTTAGACTTTTACTTGTCCAACTAGGGTTTTAAACCAATCTTGTCCATCCAAGAGGTGTGTTTGTGTCATTGGATGAACATTTAGGTCATCTTCGTCCTCCCTTGCCTTATTCTTGTCCAATTAAAGTTTTTAACCAATTTTGTGCACCCAATAGATGTGTTTGTGTCATTGGATGAGCATTTATGTCATTTCCGTCCTCCCTAGGTTTATTCTAATCCAATTAGGGTTTTCTACCAATCTTGTGCATCCAATTGGTATGTTTGTGTCATTTGATGAACATTTAGGTCATTTTCGTTCTCCCAAGATTTATTATAGTCCAATTAGGGTTTTTAACAAATCTTGGGCATTCAATAGCTGTCTATGTGTCATTGGATGAACATTTATGTCATTTTCGTCCTCACTAGGATTATTCTTGTCCAACTAAGGTTTTTTAACCAATCTTGTGCATCCAATAGGTGTGTTTGTGTCATTGGATGAACATTTAGGTCACTTTCGTCCTCCCTAGGTTTATTCTAGTCCAATTATGGTTTTTAACTAGTCGTGTGCATCCAATAGGTGTGTTTGTGTCATTGGATGAACATTAAGGTAATTTTCATCCTCCCTTGGCTTATTCTTGTGCAAATAGGGTTTTTAACCAATCTTGTGCATCCAATAAGTTCCTTTGCGTCATTGGATTAACATTTAGGTCATTTCCGTCCTACATATGTTTATTCTATTCCAAATATGGTTTTTAACCAATCTTGTGCATCCAATAGGTGTGTTTGTATCATTGTAAGAACATTTTGGTCATTTTCGTCCTCACTAGGATTATTCTTGTCCAATTAGGGCTTTTAACCAATCTTGTGCATCCAATAAGTTCATTTGTGTCAGAGGAGTAATATTGTGGTGATTTTCATCCTCCATAGGCTTATTCTTGTCCAATTAGGGGTTTTAACCAATCTTGTGCATCCAATACGTGTGTTTGTGTCATTAGATGAACATTTAGGTCATTTTCATCTTCCCTAGGCTTATTCTTGTCCAATTAGGGGTTTTATCCAATCTTGTGCATCCAATACGTGTGTTTGTGTCATTAGATGAACATTTAGGTCATTTTCATCTTCCCTAGGCTTATTCTTGTCCAATTAGGGGTTTTATCCAATCTTGTGCATCCAATACGTGTGTTTGTGTCATTAGATGAACATTTAGGTCATTTTCATCTTCCCTAGGCTTATTCTTGTCCAATTAGGGGTTTTAACCAATCTTGTGCATCCAATAGGTGTCTTTGTGTCCTTGGATGAACATTTAGATCATTTTCGTCCTTTATAGACTTTTTCTTGTCCAACTAGGTTTTTTACCAATCTTGTGCATCCAATAGGTGTTTTGTGTCATTGGATGAACATTTAGGTCATTTTCTTCCTCCCTTGGCTTATTCTTGTCCAATTAAAGTTTTTAACCAATCTTGTGCATCCAATAGGTGTGTTTGTGTCATTGGATGAGCATTTAGGTCATTTTCGTCCGCCCTAGTTTTATTCTAGTCCAATTATGGTTTTTAACCAATCTTGTGCATCCAATAAGTGTGTTTGTGTCATTGGATGAACATTTAGGTCTTTTTCGTCCTCCCTTGACTTATTCTTGTCGAATTAGGGATTTTAACTAATCTTGAGCATCCAATTTGTTCATTTGTGTCAATAGGTGTGCTTGTGTCATTGGATGAACATTTAGGTCATTTTCGTCCTTCCTAGACTTATTCTTGTCCAACTATGGTTTTCAACCAATCTTGTGCATCCAATAGGGGTGTTTGTGTCATTGGATGAGCATTTAGGTCATTTTCGTCCTCCCTAGGTTTATTCTAGTCCAACTAGGGTTTTTAACCAATCTTGTGCATCCAATAGGCCTGTTTGTGTCATTGGATGAACATTTAGTTCATTTCCGTCCTCCCTAGGCTTATTCTTGTCCAATTAGGGTTTTTCACCATTCTTGTGCATTCAATAGGTGTCTTTGTGTCGTTGGATGAACATTTATGTCATTTTCGTCCACACTTGGCTTATTCTTGTCCAATTAGGGTTTTTAACATATCTAGTGCATCCAATAAGTTCATTTGTGTCATGGGATTAACATTTAGGTCATTTTCATCCTCCCTAGTCTTATTCTTGTCCAATTATGGTTTTTAACTAATCTTGTGCATCCAATAGGTGTCTTTGTGTCATTGGACGAACATTTAGATCATTTTCATCCTTTATAGACTTATTCTTGTCCAACTAGGGTTTTTAAACAATCTTGTCCATCCATTAGGTGTGTCTGTGTCATTGGATGAACATTTAGGTAATTTTCGTCCTCCCTTGGCTTATTCTTATCCAATTAGGGTTTTTAATCAAACTTGTGCATCCAAAAAGTTACTTTGTGTCATTGGATTAACATTTAGGTCATTTCCATCCACCATAGGTTTATTCTAGTCCATTTAATGGTTTTTAACCAATTATGTGCATCCAATAGGTTTTATAACCTATCTTGTGCATCCAATAGGCATCCAATAGGCATGTTTTCGTCCTCCCTAGGTTTATTCTAGTCCAATTAGGGTTTTTAACAAATCTTGTGCATTCAATTGGTGTCTTTGTGTCATTGGATGAATATTTATGTCATTTTCGTTCCCACTAGGATTATTCTTGTCCAATTAGGGTTTTTAACCAATCTTGTGCATCCAATAAGTTCATTTGTGTCAGAGGAGTAACATTTTGGTGATTTTCGTCATTCCTAGACTTATTCTTGTCAAATTAGCGTTTTTAACCAATCTTTGGCATCCAATAGGTGTGCTTGTGTCATTGGATGAACATTTAGGTCATTTTCTTCATTCCTCGACTTCTTCTTGTCCATCTAAGGTTTTTAACCAATCTTGTGCATCCAATAGGTGTGTTTGTGTCATTGGATGAATATTTAGGTCATTTTCGTCCTCCCTAGGTTTATTCTACTCCAATTAGGGTTTTTAACCAATCTTGTGCATTCAATAGGTCTCTTTGTGTCATTGGATGAACGTTTATGTCATTTTCGTCCTCACTAGGCTTATTCTTGTCCTATTAGGGTTTTTAACCAATCTTGTACGTTCGGTAAGTTCTTTTGTTTTAATGGATGAACATTTAGGTCATTTTCGTCATCCGTAGGCTTATTCTTGTCCAATTAGGGTTTTTAACCAATCTACTTTATCCAATAGGTGTGTTTGTGTCATTGGATGAACATTTCGGTCATTTTCGTCTTTATTACACTTATTCTTGTCCAACTAAGGTTTTTAACCAATCTTGTGCGTCCAATAGGGGTGTTTGTGTCATTGGATGAACATTTAGGTCATTTTCGTCATCCGTAGGCTTATTCTTGTCCAATTAGGGTTTTTAACCAATCTTGTGCGTCCAATAGGGGTGTTTGTGTCATTGGATGAACATTTAGGTCATTTTGGTCCTCGTTAGGTTTATTCTAGTCCTATTAGGGTTTTTAACAAATCTTGTGCATTCAATAAGTGTCTTTGTGTCATTGGGTGAATATTTATGTCATTTTCGTCCTCGCTAGGATTCTTCTTGTCCAATTAGGGTTTTAACCAATCTTTTCCATCCAATAGGTGTGTTTGTGTCATTGGATGAACATTTAAGTCTTTTCGTCCTCCCTAAACTTATTCTTGTCCAACTAGGGTTTATAACCAATCTTGTGCATTCAATAGGTGTCTTTGTATCATTGGATAAACATTTATGTCATTTTCGTCCTCACTAGGCTTATTCTTGTCCAATTAGGGTTTTTAACCAATCTTGTGCATCCAATAGGTGTCATTGTGTCATTGGATGAACATTTAGAACATTTTCGTCCTTTATAGACTTTTTCTTGTCAAACTAGGGTTTTTAACCAATCTTGTCCATCCAATAGGTGTGTTTGTATCATTGGATGAACATTTAGGTCTTTTTCGTCCTCCCTTGGCTTATTCTTGTCCAATTAAAGTTTTTAACCAATTTTGTGCATCCAATAGGCGTGTTTGTGTCATTGGATGAACATTTAGGTCATTTTCGTCCTTCCTACAGTTATTCTTGTCCAACTAAGGTTTTTAACCAATCTTGTCCGTCCAATAGGTTGGTTTGTGTCACTGGATGAACATTTAGATCACTTTCATCCTCCCTAGGTTTATTCTAGTCCAATTATGGTTTTTAACAAGTCTTGTGCATACAAAAGGTGTGTTTGTGTCATTGGATGAACATTTAGGTAATTTCATCCTCCCTTGGATTATTCTTGTGCAATTAGGGTTTTTAACCAATCTTGTACAATTAATAAGTTCCTTTGTGTCATTTTATGAACATTTAGGTCATTTTCGTCATCTAATAGGTGTCTTTTTGTCATTGGATGAACATTTAGATCATTTTCATCCTTTATAGACTTATTCTTGTCCAACAAGGGTTTTAAACCAATCTTCTTTATCCAATAGGTGTGTTTCTGTGATTGGATGAACATTTAGGTAATTTACGCCCTCCCTTGGCTTATTCTTGTCCAATTAGGGTTTTTAACCAATCTTGTGCATCCAATAAGTTCCTTTGTGTCATTGGACTAACATTTAGGTCATTTTCGTCCTCCATAGGTTTATTGTAGTCGAATTATGCTTTTTAACCAATCTTGATCATCGAATAGGTGTTTTTGTGTCATTGGATGAACATTTAGGTCATTTTCGTCCTCCCCAAGGTTATTCTTGTCCAATTAGGGTTTTTAACCGATCTTGTGCATCCAATAAGTTCTTTTGTGTCATTGGATTAACATTTGGGTCATTTTCGTCCTCCATAGGTTTATTCTAGTCCAATTATGGTTTTTAACCAATCTTTGGCATCCAATAGGTGAGTTTGTGTCATTGTATGAACATTTTGGTCATTTTCGTCCTCCCTAGGTTAATTCTAGTCCAATTAGGATTTCTTATTAATCTTGTGCATCCAATAGGTGTTTTTGTGTTATTGGATGAACATTTAGGTCATTTTCGTCCTCCCTTGGCTTAGTCTTGTCCAATTAAAGTTTTTAACCAATCTTGTGCATCCAATAGGTGTGTTTGTCTCATTGGATTAGCATTTAGGTCATTTTCGTTCTCCCTAGGTTTATTCTAGTCTAATTATTGGTTTTAACCAATATTGTGCATCCAATAGGTGTGCTTGTGTCATTGGATGAGCATTTAGGTAAATTTCTTCCTCCCTTGGTTTATTCTAGTCCAATTATGGTTTTTAACCAATCTTGTGCATCCAATAGGTGTGGTTGTGTCATTGGATGAACATTTAGGTCTTTTTCGTCCTCCAAAGACTTATTCTTGTCCAACTAGGGTTTATAACAAATCTTTTGCATTCAATAGGTGTCTTTGTGTCATTGGATGAACATTTATGTTATTTTCGTCCTCACAAGGATTATTCTTGTCCAATTAGGGCTTTTCACAAATCTTGTGCATCCAATAAGTTCATTTGTGTCAAAGGAGTAACATTTTGGTGATTTTCGTCCTCCATAGGCTTATTCTTGTCCAATTAGGGGTTTTAACCAATCGTGTGCATCCAATAGATGTGTTTGTGTCATTGGATGAACATTTAGGTCATTTTCGTCCTCCCTAGGCTTATTCTTGTTCAATTAGGGTTTTTAACCAATCTTGTGCGTCCAATAGGTGTGTTTGTGTCATTGGATGAACATTTAGGTCACTTTCTTCCTCCCTAGGTTTATTCTTGTCCAACAACATTTTTAACCGATCTTGTGCATCCAATAAGTTCATTTGTGGGATTGGATTAACATTTAGGTCACTTCCGTCCTCCATAGGGTTATTCTAGTCCAATTATGATTGTTAACCAATCTTGTGCGTCCAATAGGTGTGTTTGTGTCATTGGATGAACATTTTGGTATTTTCGTCCTCCCTAGGCTTATTATTGTCAAATTAAGGTTTTTAACCAATCTTGTGCATCCAATAGGTGTGTTTGTGTCATTGGATGAACATTTATTTCATTTTCATCCTCCTTAGGCTTATTCTTGTCCAATAACATTTTTAACCAATCTTGTTCATCCAATAAGTTCCTTTGTGTCATTGGATTATCATTTAGGTTATTTTCGTCCTCCCTAGCTTTATTATAGTCCAATTAGGGTTTTTAACCAATCTTGTCCATCCAATAGGTGTTTTTGTGTCATTGGATGAACATTTAGGTCATTTTTGTCCTCCATATGCTTATTCTTGTCCAATTAGGGTTTTTAACCAATCTTATGGATCCAATAAGTTCATTTGTGTCATTGGATTAACATTTAGGTCATTTTCGACCTCCCTAGGTTTATTCTAGTCCAATTAGGGTTTTTAACCAATCTTATGGATCCAATAAGTTCATTTGTGTCATTGGATTAACATTTAGGTCATTTTCGACCTCCCTAGGTTTATTCTAGTCCAATTAGGGTTTTTAACCAATCTTGTCCATCCAATAGGTGTTTTTGTGTCATTGGATGAACATTTCGGTCATGTTCGTCCTCCTGTAGCTTATTTTTGTCCAATTAAAGTTTTTAACCAATCTTGTGCATCCAATAGGTGTGTTTGTGTCATTGGATGTGCATTTAGGTCATTTTCGTCCTCCCTAGGTTTCTTCTAATCCAATTATGCTTTTTAACCAATCTTGTGCATCCAATAGGTGTGTTTGTGTCATTGGATGAACATTTAGGTCATTTTTGTCCTCCATATGCTTATTCTTGTCCAATTAGGGTTTTTAACCAATCTTGTGCGTCCAATAGGTGTGTTTGTGTCATTGGATGAACATTTAGGTCACTTTCTTCCTCCCTTGGTTTATTCTTGTCCAACAACGTTTTTAACCGATCTTGTGCATCCAATAAGTTCATTTGTGGGATTGGATTAACATTTAGGTCATTTCCGTCCTCCATAGGGTTATTCTAGTCCAATTATAGTTGTTAACCAATCTTGTGCGTCCAATAGGTGTGTTTGTGTCATTGGATGAACATTTTGGTCATTTTCGTCCTCCCTAGGCTTATTATTGTCAAATTAGGGTTTTTAACCAATCTTGTTCATCCAATAGGTGTGTTTGTGTCATTGGATGAACATTTTGTTCATTTCGTCCTCCCTAGGCTTATTCTTGTCAAATAACGTTTTTAACCAATCTTGTTCGTCCAATAAGTTCCTTTGTGTCGTTGGATGAACATTTAGGTCATGTTCGTCCTCTCGTGGCTTATTCTTGTCCAATTAAAGTTTTTAACCAATCTTGGGCATCCAATAGGTGTGTTTGTGTCATTGGATGAGCATTTTGGTCATTTTCGTCCTCCCTAGGTTTATTCTAGTCCAAATATGGTTTTTAACCAATCTTGTGCATCCAATAGGTGTGTTTGTGTCATTGGATGAACATTTAGGTCATTTTCGTCCTCCCTAGGTTTATTCTAGTCCAAATATGGTTTTTAACCAATCTTGTGCATCCAATAAGTTCATTTGTGTCATTGGAGGAACATTTAGGTCATTTTCGTCCTCCCTAGGTTTATTCTAGTCCAATTAGGGTTTTTGACCAAACTTGTGCATCCAATAGGTGTGTTTGTGTATTTGGATGAACATTATGGTCATTTTCCTCCTCCCTAGGTTTATTCTAGTCCATTTTGGGTTTTTAACCTATCTTGTGCATCCAATAGGTGTGTTTGTGTCATTGGATGAACATTTAGGTCTTTTTCGTCCTCCCTAGACTTTTTCTTGTCCAACTAGGGTTTTTAACCAATCTTCAGCATCCAATAGACGTCTTTGTGTCATTGGAAGAACATTTATGTCATTTTCGTCCCACTAGGCTTATTCTTGTCCAATTAAGGTTTTTAACCAATCTTGTGCATCCAATAAGTTCATTTGTGTCACGGGATTAACATTTAGGTCATTTTCATCCTCCATAGGCTTATTCTTGTCCTATTAGGGTTTTTAACCAATCTTGTGCATCCAATAGGTGTCTTTGTTTCATTGGATGAACATTTTGATCACTTTCGTCCTTTATAGACTTTTTCTTGTCCAACTAGAGTTTTTAACCAATCTTGTCCATCCAATAGGTGTTTTTGTGTCATTGGATGAACATTTAGTTCATTTTCGTCCTCCCTTGGCTTATTCTTGTCCAATTAAAGTTTTTAACCAATATTGTGCATCCAATAGGTGTGTTTGTGTCATTGGATGAGCATTTAGGTCATTTCCTCCCTCCCTAGGTTTATTATAGTCCAATTAGGGTTTTTAACCAATCTTGTGCATCCATTAGTTGTGTTTGTGTCATTGGATGAACATTTAGGTCTTTTTCGTCCTACCTAGACTTAGTCTTGTCCAACTAGGTTTTATAACCAATCTTGTGCATCCAATAGGCGTGTTTGTGTCATTTGATGAACATTTAGGTCATTTTCGTCCTCCCTAGGTTTATTCATGTCCAATTAGGGTTTTTAGCAAATCTTGTGCATTCAATAGGTGTCTTTGTGTCATTGGATGAACATTTATGTTATTTTCGTCCTCACTAGGATTATTCTTGTCCAATTAGGGCTTTTCACCAATCTTGTGCATCCAATAAGTTCATTTGTGTCATTGGATGAACATTTAGGTCATTTTCGTCCTCCCTAGGCTTATTCTTGTTCAATTAGGGGTTTTAACCAATCTTGTGCATCCAATAAGTTCATTTGTGTCATTGGATGAACATTTAGGTCATTTTCGTCCTCCCTAGGCTTATTCTTGTTCAATTAGGGGTTTTAACCAATCTTGTGCATCCAATAAGTTCATTTGTGTCATTGGATGAACATTTAGGTCATTTTCGTCCTCCCTAGGCTTATTCTTGTTCAATTAGGGGTTTTAACCAATCTTGTGCATCCAATAAGTTCATTTGTGTCATTGGATGAACATTTAGGTCATTTTCGTCCTCCCTAGGCTTATTCTTGTTCAATTAGGGGTTTTAACCAATCTTGTGCATCCAATAAGTTCATTTGTGTCATTGGATGAACATTTAGGTCATTTTCGTCCTCCCTAGGCTTATTCTTGTTCAATTAGGGGTTTTAACCAATCTTGTGCATCCAATAGGTGTGTTTGTGTCATTGGATGAACATTTAGTTCATTTTCATCCTCCCTAGACTTATTGTTGTCCAATAACGTTTTTAACCAATCTTGTTCATCCAATAAGTTCCTTTGTGTCATTGGATTATGATTTAGGTCATTTTCGTCCTCCCTAGGTTTATTATAGTCCAATTAGGGTTTTTAACCAATCTTGTCCATCCAATAGGTGTTTTTGTGTCATTGGATGAACATTTCGGTCATGTTCGTCCTCCCGTAGCTTATTCTTGTTCAATTAAAGTTTTTAACCAATTTTATGCATCAATTAGGTGTGTTTGTGTCATTGGATGTGCATTTAGGTCATTTTCATCCTCCCTAGGTTTCTTCTAATCCAATTATGGTTTTTAACCAATCTTGTGCATCCAATAGGTGTGTTTGTGTCATTGGATGAACATTTAGGTCATTTTCGTCCTCCCTATGCTTATTCTTGTCCAATTAGGGTTTTTAACCAATCTTGTGCGTCCAATATGTGTGTTTGTGTCATTGGATGAACATTTAGGTCACTTTCTTCCTCCCTTGGTTTATTCTTGTCCAACAACGTTTTTATCGATCTTGTGCATCCAATAAGTTCATTTGTGGGATTGGATTAACATTTAGGTCATTTCCGTCCTCCATAGGGTTATTCTAGTCCAATTAGGGTTTTTAACCAATCTTGTTTATCCAATAAGTTCATTTGTGTCATTGGATGAACATTTAGGTCATTTCCGTCCTCCATAGGGTTATTCTAGTCCAATTAGGGTTTTTAACCAATCTTGTTTATCCAATAAGTTCATTTGTGTCATTGGATGAACATTTAGGTCATTTCCGTCCTCCATAGGGTTATTCTAGTCCAATTAGGGTTTTTAACCAATCTTGTGCATCCAATAGGTGTGTTTCTGTCATTGGATGAACATTTAGTTCATTTCGTCCTCCCATGGCTTATTCTTGTCAAATAACGTTTTTAACCAATCTTGTTCCTCCAATAAGATCCTTTGTGTGATTGGATTAACATTTAGGTCATTTTCGTCCTCCCTAGGTTTATTCTAGTCCAATTAGGTTTTTCACCAATCTTGTCCATCCAATAGGTGTTTTTGTGTCATTGGATGAACATTTAGGTCATGTTCGTCCTCTCGTGGCTTATTCTTTTCCAATTAAAGTTTTTAACCAATCTTGTGCATCCAATAGGTGTGTTTCTGTCATTGGATGAGCATTTTGGTCATTTTCGTCCTCCCTAGGTTTATTCTAGTCCAATTATGGTTTTTAACCAATCTTGTGCATCCAATAGGTGTGTTTGTGTCATTGGATGAACATTTAGTTCATTTTCGTCCTCCATAGGCTTATTCTTGTCCAATAACGTTGTTAACAAATCTTGTGTATCGAATAAGTTCATTTGTGTCATTGGAGGAACATTTAGGTTATTTTCGTCCTCCCTAGGTTTATTCTAGTCCAATTATGGTTTTTAACCAATCTTGTGCATCCAATAGGTGTGTTAGTGTATTTGGATGAACATTTAGGTCATTTTCTTCCTCCCTAGGTTTATTCTAGTCCAATTAGGGTTTTTAACCAATCTTGTGCATCCAATAGGTGTGTTTGTGTCATTGGATAAACATATAGGTAATTTTCGTCCTCCCTTGGCTTATTCTTGTCCAATTAGGGTTTTTAATCAATCTTGTGCATCCAAAAAGTTACTTTGTGTCATTGGATTAACATTTAGGTCATTTCCATCTTCCATAGGTTTATTCTAGTCTATCTAATGGTTTTTAACCAATTATGTACATCCAATAGATGTGTTTGTGTCATTGGATGAACATTTAGGTCTTTTTCGTCCTCCCTAAACTTATTCTTGTCAAACTAGGTTTTATAACCTATCTTGTGCATCCAATAGGTGTGTTTGTGTCATTCGATGAACATATAGGTCATTTTCGTCCTCGCTAGGTTTATTCTAGTCCAATTAGGGTTTTTAACAAATCTTGAGCATTCAATAGGTGTCTTTGGGTCATTTGATGAACATTTATGTCATTTTCATTCCCACTAGAATTATTATTGTCCAATTAGGGTTTTTAACCAATCTTGTGCATCCAATAAGTTGATTTGTGTCAGAGGAGTAACATTTTGGTGATTTCCGTCCTCCCTAGGCTTATTCTAATCCAATTAGAGGTTTTAACCAATCTTGTGAATCCAATAGGTGTGCTTGTGTCATTGGATGAACATTTAGGTCATTTTCGTCCTTCCTAGATTTATTTTTGTCCAACTCTGGTTTGTAACCAATCATGTGCATCAAATAGGTGTGTTTGTGTCATTGGATGAACATTTAGGTAATTTACGTCCTCCCTTGTCTTATTCTTGTCCAATTAGGGTTTTTAACCAATCTTGTGCATCCAATATGTTCCTTTGTGTCATTGGACTAACATTTAGGTCATATCCGTCCTCCATAGGTTTATTGTAGTCCAATTATGCTTTTTAACCAATCTTGATCATCGAATAGGTGTTTTTGTGTCATTGGATGAACATTTAGGTCATTTTCGTCCTCCCGAGGCTTATTCTAGTCCAATTATGGTTTTTAACCAATCTTGTGCATCGAATATGTTCCTTTGTGTCATTGGACTAACATTTAGATCATTTTCGTCCTCCCTAGGTTTATTCTTGTCCAATTAGGGATTTTAACCAATCTTGTGCATCGAATATGTTCCTTTGTGTCATTGGACTAACATTTAGATCATTTTCGTCCTCCCTAGGTTTATTCTAGTCCAATTATGGTTTTTAACCAACCTTCTGCATCCAATAGTTGTGTTTGTGTCATTGGATAAACATTTAAGTAATTTTCGTCATACCTTGGCTTATTCTTGTCCAATTAGGGTTTTTAACCGATCTTGTGCATCCAATAAGTTCTTTTGTGTCATTGGATTAATATTTAGGTCATTTTCGTCCTCCATAGGTTTATTATAGTCCAATTATGGTTTCTAACCAATCTTTTGCATCCAATAGGTGTGTTTGTGTCATTGTATGAACATTTTGGTGATTTTCGTCCTCCCTAGGTTAATTCTAGTCCAATTAGGGTTTCTAATTAATCTTGTGCATCCAATAGGTGTTTTTGTGTTATTGGATGAACATTTAGGTCATTTTCGTCCTTCCTTGGCTTAGTATTGTCCAATTAAAGTTTTTAACCAATCTTGTGCTTCCAATAGGTGTGTTTGTGTCATTGGATGAGCATTTAGGTAAATTTCGTCCTCCAAAGACTTATTCTTGTCCAACTAGTGTTTATAACCAATCTTTTGCATTCAATAGATGTCTTTGTGTCATTGGATGAACATTTATGTCATTTCCGTCCTCACTAGGATAATTCTATTCCAATTAAGTTTTTTAACCAATCTTGTGGATCCAATAAGATCATTTGTGTCAGAGGAGTAACATTTTTGTGATTTTCGTCCTCCTTAGGCTTATTCTAGGCCAATTAGGGGTTTTAACCAATCTTGTGCATCCAATAGGTGTGCTTGTGTCATTGGATAAACATTTAGGTCATTTTCGTCCTTCCTACACTTATTCTTGTCCAACTAAGGTTTTTAAACAATCTTGTGCATCCAATAGGTGTGTTCGTGTCATTGGATGAACATTTAGGTCATATTCGTCCTCCCTTGGCTTATTCTTGTCCATTTAAAGTTTTTAACCAATCTTGTGCATCCAATAGGTGTGTTCGTGTCATTGGATGAACATTTAGGTCATATTCGTCCTCCCTTGGCTTATTCTTGTCCATTTAAAGTTTTTAACCAATCTTGTGCATCCAATAGGTGTGTTCGTGTCATTGGATGAACATTTAGGTCATTTTCGTTCTCCCTACACTTATTCTTGTCCAACTAGGGTTTATAACGAATCTTGTGCATCCAATAAGTTCATTTGTGTCATTTGAGGAACATTTAGGTCATTTTCGTCCTCCCTATGTTTATTCTTGTCCAATTAGGGTTTTTAACCTATCATGTGCATCCAATAGGTGTGTTTGTGTCATTGGATGAACATTAAGGTCATTTTCGTCCTCCCTACACTTATTCTTGTCCAACTAGGGTTTATAACGAATCTTGTGCATCCAATAAGTTCATTTGTGTCAGAGGAGTAACATTTTGGTGATTTTCGTCCACCATAGGCTTATTCTTGTCCAATTAGGGGTTTTAACCAATCTTGTGCATCCAATAGGTGTGTTTGTGTCATTGGATGAACATTTAGGTCTTTTTCGTCCTCCCTAGACTTATTCTTGTCCAACTAGGGTTTATAACGAATCTTGTGCATCCAATAAGTTCATTTGTGTCAGAGGAGTAACATTTTGGTGATTTTCGTCCACCATAGGCTTATTCTTGTCCAATAACGTTGTTAACCAATCTTGTGCATCCAATAGGTGTCTTTGTGTCATTGGATGAACATTTAGGTCTTTTTCGTCCTCCCTAGACTTATTCTTGTCCAACTAGGGTTTATAACGAATCTTGTGCATCCAATAAGTTCATTTGTGTCAGAGGAGTAACATTTTGGTGATTTTCGTCCACCATAGGCTTATTCTTGTCCAATAACGTTGTTAACCAATCTTGTGCATCCAATAGGTGTCTTTGTGTCATTGGATGAACATTTAGGTCATTTTCCTCCTCCCTAGGCTTATGCTTGTCCAACTAGGGTTTTTAACCAATCTTCAGCATCCAATAGGCGTGTTTGTGTCATTTGATGAACATTTAGGGTTTTTCACCATTCTTGTGCATCCAATAGGTGTCTTTGTGTCATTGGATTAACATTTAGATCACTTATGTCCTTTATAGACTTTTTCTTGTCCAACTAGGGTTTTAAACAAATCATGTCCATCCAATAGACGTGTTTGTTTCATTGGATGAACATTTAGGTCATTTTCGTCCTCCCTTGGCTTATTCTTGTCCAATTAAAGTTTTTAACCAATTTTGTGCATCCAATAGGTGTGTTTGGGTCATTGGATGAGCATTTAGGTCATTTCCGCCTTCCCTAGGTTTATTCTAATCCAATTAGGGTTTTTAACCAATCTTGTGCATCCATTAGGTGTGTTTGTGTCATTGGCTGAACATTTAGGTCTTTTTCGTCCAACCTAGACTTATTCTTGTCCAGCTAGGGTTTATAACCAATCTTGTGCATCCAATTGGGGAGTTTGTGTCATTTGATGAACGTTTAGGTCATTTTCGTCCTCCCTAGGTTTATTCTAGTCCAATTAGGGTTTTTAACAAATCTTGTGCATTCAATAAGTGTCTTTGTGTCATTGGATTAACATTTAGGTCATTTTCGTCCTCCATAGGTTTATTCTAGTCCAATTATGGTTTTTAACGAATCTTTTGCATCCAATAGGTGTGTTTGTGTCATTGTATGATAATTTTGGTCATTTTCGTCCTCCCTAGGTTAATTCTAGTCCAATTAGGGTTTCTAATTAATCCTGTCCGTCCAATAGGTGTTTTTGTGTTATTGGATGGACATTTAGGTCATTTTCGTCCTCCCTTGGCTTATTCTTGTCCAATTAAAGTTTTTAACCAATCTTGTGCATCCAATAGGTGTGTTTGTCTCATTGGATTAGCAATTAGGTCATTTTCGTTCTCCCTAGGTTTATTCTTGTCTAATTATGGGTTTTAACCGATATTGTGCATCCAATAGGTGTGTTTGTGTCATTGGATGAGAATTTAGGTCATTTTCGTCCTCCCTTGGCTTATTCTTGTCCAATTAGGGTTTTTAACCAATCTAGTACATTCAATAGGTGTCTTTGTGTCATTGGATCAACATTTATGTCATTTTCGTCCTCACTAGGCTTTTATTATAATCCAATTAGGGTTTTTAACTAATCTTGTGCATCCAATAGGTGTGTTTTTGTCATTGGATGAAAATTTAGGTCATTTTCGTCCTCGCTAGGTTTATTCTAGTCCAATTAGGGTTTTTAACCAATCTAGTACATTCAATAGGTGTCTTTGTGTCATTGGATCAACATTTATGTCATTTTCGTCCTCGCTAGGTTTATTCTAGTCCAATTAGGGTTTTTAACCAATCTTTTCCATCCAATAGGTGTGTTTGTGTCATTGGATGAACATTTAGGTCATTTTCGTCCTCGCTAGGATTCTTCTTGTCCAATTAGGGTTTTTAACCAATCTTTTCCATCCAATAGGTGTGTTTGTGTCTTTTGATGAACATTTAGGTCATTTTCGTCCTCCCTTGGCTTATTCTTTTCCAATTAAAGTTTTTAACCAATCTTTTGAATCCAATAGGTGTGTGTGTGTCATTAGATGATCATTTAGGTCATTTTCGACCTCCCTAGGTTTATTCTACTCCAATTATGGTTTTTAACCAATCTTGTGCATCCAATAGGTGTGTTTGTGTCATTGGATGAACATTTAGTTCATTTTCCTCCTCCATACGCTTATTCTTGTCCAATTAGGGTTTTTAAGCAATCTTGTGCATCCAATAGGTGTGTTTGTGTCATTGGATGAACATTTAGTTCATTTTCCTCCTCCATACGCTTATTCTTGTCCAATTAGGGTTTTTAAGCAATCTTGTGCATCCAATAGGTGTGTTTGTGTCATTGGATGAACATTTAGTTCATTTTCCTCCTCCATAGACTTATTCTTGTCCAATATCGTTGTTAACCAATCTTGTGCATCCAATAAGTTCATTTGTGTCATTGGATGAACATTTAGGTCTTTTACGTCCTCCCTAGACTTATTCTTGTCCAACTAGGGTTTTTAACTAATCTTGTGCATCCAATAAGTTCATTTGTGTCATTGGATGAACATTTAGGTCATTTTCGTCCTACCAAGACTTATTCTTGTCGTACTAGGGTTTTTAACCAATCTTGTGCATCCAATAGGTGTCTTTGTGTCATTGGATGAACATTTAGGACTTTTACGTCCTCCCTAGACTTATTCTTGTCCAACTAGGGTTTTTAACTAATCTTGTGCATCCAATAAGTTCATTTGTGTCATTGGATGAACATTTAGGTCTTTTACGTCCTCCCTAGACTTATTCTTGTCCAACTAGGGTTTTTAACCAATCTTCTCCATCCAATAGGCGTGTTTGTGTCATTTGATGAACATTTAGGTCATTTTCGTCCTCCCTAGGTTTATTCAATACCAATTACGGTTTTTCACCATTCTTGTGCATTCAATAGGTGTCTTTGTGTCATTGGAAGAACATTTATGTCATTTTCGTCCTCGCTAGGTTTATTCTAGTCCAATTAGGGTTTTTAAGCAATCTTGTGCATCCAATAGGTGTCTTTGTGTCATTGGATGAACATTTAGGTCATTTTTGCCTCCCTAGGTTTATTCAATACCAATTACGGTTTTTCACCATTCTTGTGCATTCAATAGGTGTCTTTGTGTCATTGGATGAACATTTAGGTCATTTTCGTCCTCCCTAGGATTATTCTTGTCCAATAACGTTTTTAACCAATCTTGTGCATCCAATAAGTTCATTTGTGTCACAGGATTAACATTTAGGTCATTTTCATCCTCCCTAGGCTTATTCTTGTCCTGTTAGGGTTTTTAACCAATCTTGTGCATCCAATAGGTGTCTTTGTGTCATTGGACAAACATTTAGATCATTTTCATCCTTTATACACTTATTCTTGTCCAACTGGAGTTTTTAACCAATCTTGTCCATCCAATAGGTGAGTTTGTGTCATTGGATGAACATTTAGTTCATTTTCGTCCTCCCTAGGATTATTCTTGTCCAATAACGTTTTTAACCAATCTTGTTCATCCAATAAGTTCCTTTGTGTCATTGGATTAACATTTAGGTCATTTTCGTCCTCTCTAAGGTTATTATAGTCCAATTAAAGTTTTTAACCAATCTTGTGCATTCAATAGGAGTCTTTGTATCATTGGATAAACATTTATGTCATTTTCGTCCTCACTAGGCTTATTCTTGTCCAATTAGGGGTTTTAACCAATCTTGTGCATCCAATAGGTGTCTTTGTGTCATTGGATGAACATTTAGTTCATTTTCGTCCTCCCTAGGATTATTCTTGTCCAATAACGTTTTTAACCAATCTTGTTCATCCAATAAGTTCCTTTGTGTCATTGGATTAACATTTAGGTCATTTTCATCATCCCTAGGCTGATTCTTGTCCAATTAGGGGTTTTAACCAATCTTGTGCATCCAATAGGTGTCTTTGTGTCATTGGATGAACATTTAGATCACTTTCGTCCTTTATAGACTTTTTCTTGTCCAACTAGGGTTTTAAACTAATCTTGTCCATCCAATAGGTGCGTTTGTGTCATTGGATGAACATTTAGGTCATTTTCGTCCTCCCTTGGCTTATTCTTGTCCAATTAAAGTTTTTAACCAATTTTGTGCATCCAATAGGTGTGTTTGTGTCATTGGATGAACATTTAGGTCTTTTTCATCCTACCTAGACTTATTCTTGTCCAACTAGGGTTTTTAACCAATCTTGTGCATCCATTAGGTGTGTTTGTGTCATTGGATGAACATTTAGGTCTTTTTCATCCTACCTAGACTTATTCTTGTCCAGCTAGGGTTTATAACCAATCTTGCGCATCCAATAGGCGTGTTTGTGTCATTTGATGAACATTTAGGTCATTTTCGTCCTCCCTAGGCTTATTCTTTTCCAATAAGGGTTTTTAACCAATCTTGTGCATCCAATAGGTGTGTTTGTGTCATTGGATGAACATTTAGGTCATTTTCGTCCTCCCTTGGCTTATTCTTGTCCAATTAAAGTTTTTAACCAATTTTGTGCATCCAATAGGTGTGTTTGTGTCATTGGATGAACATTTAGGTCATTTTCGTCCTCCCTAGGTTTATTCTAGTCCAATTAGGGTTTTTAACAAATCTTGTGCATTCAGTAGCTGTCTTTGTGTCATTGGACGAACATTTATGTTATTTTCTTCCTCACGAGGATTATTCTTGTCCAATTAGGGCTTTTCACCAATCTTGTGCATCCAATAAGTTCATTTGTGTTAGAGGAGTAACATTTTGGTGATTTTCGTCCCCCATAGGCTTATTCTTGTCCAATTAGGGGTTTTAACCAATCTTGTGCATCCAATAAGTTCATTTGTGTAATTGGATGAACATTTAGGTCATTTTCGTTCTCCCTAGGCTTATTCTTGTCCAATTAGGGTTTTTAACCAATCTTGTGCGTCCAATAGGTGTGTTTGTGTCATTGGATGAAATTTAGGTCACTTTCTTCCTCCCTAGGTTTATTCTTGTCCAACAACGTTTTTAACTGATCTTGTGCATCCAATAAGTTCATTTGTTGGATTGGATTAACATTTAGGTCATTTCCGTCCTCCATAGGGTTCTTCTAGTCCAATTATGGTTGTTAACCAATCTTGTGCGTCCAATAGGTGTGTTTGTGTCATTGGATGAACATTTTGGTCATTTTCGTCCTCCATAGGCTTATTATTGTCAAATTAGGGTTTTTAACCAATCTTGTGCATCCAATAGGTGTGTTTGTGTCATTGGATGAACATTTAGTTCATTTTCGTCCTCCCTAGGCTTATTCTTGTCCAATAACGTTTTTAACCAATCTTGTTCATCCAATAAGTTCCTTTGTGTCATTGGATGAACATTTAGGTCATTTTCGTTCTCCCTAGGTTTATTCTAGTCCAATTAGGGTTTTTAACAAATCTTGTCCATCCAATAGGTGTTTTTATGTCATTGGATGAACATTTAGGTCATGTTCGTCCTCCCGTGGCTTATTCTTGTCCAATTAAAGTTTTTAACAAATCTTGTGCATCCAATAGGTGTGTTTGTGACATTGGATGAACAATTCGGTCATTTTCGTCCTCCCTAGTTTTATTTTAGTCCAATTTGTACGAAATTATAGCCTCAATTTGTTAAAAAATATATGAGTAATGTCTTTACTAATTTTACAAGATTATTAATCAGATTAACAATGATCGGTTACGAAATTTATTCAGGAACAAAGATTCACAATTGCATGAATTATCAATATAAGAGTACAGATACAATGCTTATTCAAAAGATTAATCAAGATAGAAATTCACCAATACAAACATTCAAGAATAGGCATTCAAGCAATATCAAAATAAAGAGAAAAGATAAGAAAATCGTGCACCAGGATTTATACTGGTTTGGCTATCTGTTTGATAGCCTACATCCAGTCCTGAAATGTAAACCAGATTTCAGCCTTTCTAATAGAATCGACTTGAGTATGTTTTACAGATTTTCCAGCTCACACATGGCCTATCTATCCAACTCACTCGCTTCTATTACAATGCCACCTTATCCCTAGAGTTACTCGCCAAACCCTCACGAGATCAAGATGAGACTTCTTCTTGATGAACATAGGCACCAACAAAGATAGTCACCAGTTTACAGTACTGGATTTCCAGAACTTTCTTTACAGATTGTTTTTACAGAAAAGATAAAAGAGGACAAATGATGATGACTCAATCACAATATGAATTTCACACAAAAAGGATTTGCCAAATGAGTATTTTGTGTGTGGTTACAATTATTTCTTTCAAAGTGTTTTTCCTGGTTTCTGTATTGTGAAAACGTGTAATGAATAATTGTTTCAAGTGCAGTGTATTGGTTGTTTTAAAATGTGATTGAATCAGCTTATATATATTCAGAAAAACATCAGGACAATCGATTTTATAAAATTTTAAAACCAGCTTAATCGATTGCCCAATCGATTATCGCGTTTCTTGTTTTTCTTGAATTTTGAAAATGTAAGAATGAATCGATTTGCCAATCGATTCTTTTAATGCATAAATCAGAAACTGATACTAAGATTATATCTGAATCGATTGAGTAATCGATTATAGGTGTTTTATTCAAACAACGAAATCAAAACAATCGATTGCTCAGTCAACGCATATTCATAGTCATAATCGATTTGGCAATGAGCTGAATTCTTCCTGTAACTCAAACATTTAGTTCAATCGATTTGGCTGATCACAGTGACTCAGACATTTTTAATGCAATCGATTTAGCTTGTTACAGTAGCTCAGCTATTTTTGTTGAAATCGATGTGCCAAGCGATTATGCAACATGTTTCTGATAAATGATTAACCAGTTCATTCTTTCAATCGATTACCTAATCGATTGCCACAAAACTTGCAGTTTTAGAAACTTAATTCAAGTGATTGTCCAATCGATTTGGTTGATCACATAACTCATTCCTGATGAAAAACTTTTTCACAATCGATTTGTCAATCAATTGATTCAGTAAGTGGTTGGTTCTGTTAATCACAAAATCGATTACTCAATTGATGTCCCAATCGATTGTCCAATTGATTGGATTAAACCCAGAACTCAGGTTTCACTAAAAGCCTTTAAGTAATCGATTTCCCAATCGATTTACTTAGTAAAAACTTTTGTTCTGAGTCAGACAATCGATTGCCCAATTGATTCATCAATTGACTTATCAGTTGATTGATTTACTTTCTTATTTTATGATTTCATTTTTACTTTGGCAAATACTTAAGTATGAAACCATAGTGATGAGTCTACTAAATAACTACTATAACCACTAATCACATTATACATATTTGCATCTTTCTCAAGCACATCCTCCAATTTTGGTTAATTCCTTGAGTTCCAAGCTTTTGTTCCAAGTGTATAGTGTTTGCTTGTTTTTTCCTGAAATGTTACTCAGTTCACCCTGTTAGATTTATCAAATGATACATGTACATTGTATGTTTGTTAATTATGTCAAAATCATGATCAAGAGGACTTATGTCTAACAATCTCCCCCTTTTTGATTAAATGACAAACATACAATTTTATCTTGAGTTTAACATTTCAAAACTTAAAAAAATAGTTACTATTATTTAAAAAGACTCCCCCTGAATTTTGGAGTTCATGATTCCTTTAACAAGGCTTTAACATTATCAGTCATAGAATAACCAGAGCCTGTTAAAATCAATCAACATAATTAATATCAGAGTACCAAATCAGTTTCAGAGCAGCAACACAAAATTCATCAAATTAGCAGTGCAGTATCAGAGCTATATTGCTACACAAGATTTTATCAATTTTGCAGTGTAGTATCAGATCTATTTCACACAAGTTAGCATACAGAGCTATTTATAACATACAGTATCATAGCTATCACAATCAGAGCTAACTCTTACAAACTACATTATTAGAGCTATTTAGAACTTTATAGAATTTGGTATCAGATCAACACAAGTTATAATGCAGTACTTTGTATCAGAGCAACAATGCATATGATGCAGTAAACAAGTTAAATGCAGTGTGCTCTCCCCCTTTGTCATTTAAAGCAAAAAGATATTAACAGAAGAGAATATGACAAAGTTATAATAGAACATTTCAATACAATTATAGAACATTACAAAACAACAAAGAAACCAAAGTCCTAGTCAACTAATCTAGGGCTGTTCCTCATTATTACCAGCGGGAGAGGTAGAGACTGCTGTATTAGCCTCAACAAGTGTCTCCTCTCCATGAGGTTCAGTGTTATCTAAGTTGGTTGGGTTTTGATATTCTGTTGCTTGACGGTCTATATCTACAATATCTTCAAATGACAGCTTAAGGCCTAAGTGTTCTTGTATTG
>NW_027339431.1:3266070-3268992 GCF_000331145.2 Cicer arietinum | reverse complement strand
AACAGAAGAGAATATGACAAAGTTATAATAGAACATTTCAATACAATTATAGAACATTACAAAACAACAAAGAAACCAAAGTCCTAGTCAACTAATCTAGGGCTGTTCCTCATTATTACCAGCGGGAGAGGTAGAGACTGTTGTATTAGCCTCAGCAAGTGTCTCCTCTCCATGAGGTTCAGTGCTATCTAAGTTGGTTGGGTTTTGATCTTCTGTTGCTTGTCGGCCTATATCTACAATATCTTCAAATGACAGCTTAAGGCCTAAGTGTTCTTGTATTGCAGTCACATCTTGAGCAACTGAATTGAGCGATGCTTGGAGAGTCCTTAGAGATGCTTCTACTCTTGCATTATGAGCAGCTTGATTCTCCATGAATTCCAACAACTTAGTTAAAACCTCAGAATGGGATTCAACTGGCTCAGCTTGTTCCGCATTTGGCTGAGCTTGTTCAGCATTTGGCTGAGCTCGAGTCCACATGCTGTTTATTCGTTTCAATTGCATTTGATTTACAATTGATTCTCCAAAAGTGAGAGTAGTTTTGGAAGATTCTTCATTGACAACAGAAACTTTAAAATGTCTCAAAATCTTTGTGATGTTTTGTGATTCTTCATTGACCTTCATTTGACCTATAGGAAGTGATAGCTTTTCGACGAATCCCTCAATCATCAGGTCCTGAATAGCAATGTGCCTGTCTACTGATGTTTCGCATGCTTCATCAGTAGAATCTGCCTCGGTTCTTCCATCAACAGATTCCCCATAGAATGGCAAACCTGAAAGTTCAGAAAATTCCTCAAAAGACATGGAAATTTTCTTTCCTTTTACTTCAGATTTAAAGCCTGTGGTGGTGAGACTGAATTTGGAATAGAATGCCTTAATGAGCTTTGGATATATGTCAAGAGAGCAGAGAAATCCTTCCAAACCATGAAACCGCAAATGATTTTGAAATGAAAAACCATTTGAATCAAAATAAGCAAAATCCATGGTTCGTGCCTCATGTATTTTTCGTTTGAGGAAAGCAGGTGGTAGATCAAAGTCTTCAGCTTGTTTACCTTTAGCAGGTTAAGGTTTCTTGGGTTGAGGAGAAGAGATAGGTTTCTTCTTTTTCTGAGCTGTATCCTTCATAGCATCAGCCATTAACTTTTCAGTGGGAAGAGCCTTCCTCTTTTTTGATTTCTCCTGTTCAATGACAATGCCCTTTCCCTTATCTTTTGCCATGATTTCATGTGTTGGGATGGAGACTCTCTTTGAAGTTGGTGGAGGTGATGGGGTTCTTCCACTTGAAGATGATGATGGTGATGGTGATCTTGCAGAGGTTTGCTTTACTCTTGCCATTAGTAAGATTAAAGATATTTTTTTTTAGAAGTGTTTTAGAATATTGAGAAGTATGTAAGGCTTACAGAGAAAAATCAGAAAGCTGTGAGAAGTTTGAGAAATATTGGAAAAGTGAGATGGGGAATCGATTTAGGGTTTTAGTAGGGTTTAAGTATTCATGTTCAAAATCGATTCGTCAATCGATGTTGTTAAGTTCTTTGCGCATGCTACGTCGATTTCTCAATCGATTAAGTTACCGTTACTGTAGGGAGTTGAACGATCTCAGTCATATTTGTCTCCAACGGCTAGTAAATTTTTTGTAGCAGTCATATTTCAAATCGATTCCCAAATCGATTGTCTTTTAATTACTAAATCGATGTCCCAATCGATTTCCATATCATTTCAGGAAACTGCTCATCTCAACATCTATTTCCAAATCGATTCATTTAAGTGCAGGTTTTAAAATTCTGACTCAATCGATTTCCCAATCGATGCTCGGGTTGCAACTCCTTTACAGATTTCTCCTATTATGTTGTCAATGGGATGGTTTTTGTTAAACTTCCATTCCTTAGGTAAGTCATCTTCCCTAATAGGTTCTATACAATCAATGTTGTTTGGAGGTACTGTTTCATTAGGTTCTATTGGTTCAGATTCTACAATTTCATCCAAAGAATCACCAACTATAGGAGGAGTGTTGTTCAAGTTTTCAACAAACATTTCATCAAATTTTACATGAACAGATTCCTCTATAGTTTTAGTTCTTTTATTGTAGATCCTATAGGCCTTACTAGATTGTGAATAACCTAGAAAAATACCCTCATCTGCCTTAGGATCAAACTTTCCTAGATGTTCTTTGCCATTGTTTAATACAAAGCATTTGCATCCAAAGACCCTAAAGTAAGAGATGTTTGGTTTTCTACCCTTGTATAACTCATAAGGAGTTTTTCTAAGTATTGACCTTATTAGAACTCTATTAATTACATGTGTGGTTGTGTTTATAGCATCAGCCCAGAAATACTTAGGAAGATTTGAGTCTTTAATCATAGTTCTAGCTAGTTCCCCTAAAGACCTATTCTTCCTTTCTACAACTCCATTTTGTTGTGGAGTTCTAGGGGCTGAGTATATATGGTGAATTCCATTTTGTTCACAGTAGTTATTAAAGGATTCATTTTGGAATTCTCCACCATGATCACTCTTGATGGAGATTATTTTCTGGTTCTTCTCATTTTGAACTAAATTTGCAAATCTTTTGAAAATAGAGAAGGCCTCACTCTTGTGAGTCAGAAAAAATGTCCAAGTATACCTAGAGTAATCATCTACTAACACATAACCATACAAGTTTCCTCCAAAGCTTCTAACTTGAGATGGACCAAACAGGTCCATATGTATTAATTGTAAAACCTTATTGGTTTGAACCAGATCTATTTGGGGAAAGGATGACTTAACTAACTTACTCTTCTCACATGAGTCACACAACTTATCCTTAGTGAACTTTCTATTTGGGAGTCCTAGAACTAACTGTTTACTAACTAGTTTGTTAAGGTGATCTATATGTATATGAGCTACTCTCTTATGCCATAACCAGTTTTCATCAGAATTGGATAATAAACA
>NW_027339431.1:3262064-3265638 GCF_000331145.2 Cicer arietinum | reverse complement strand
TTATGTCTTTATTCTCCTTGTGCTCAATTATACAAGACTGAGATGTAAAACATACCTGGAATCCCTTATCGCAGAGTTGACTTATACTAATCAAATTGTGTTTTAAATCCTTTACATAAAGAACGTCTTTGATCACCGTAGTCGATTCGTTCCCTATGTCTCCAATACCGAGTATCATACCTTTGTTATTGTCACCGTATTTAACATATCTTCCATCTTTTCAGTTTAGAGACAAGAACTTTGACTTGTCTCCAGTCATACGCTTGGAACATCCACTGTCTAGGTACCATGAATGAGTCCTGGATGTCAAGCATATCTGCAAAATGTAATTTAAATTTTGGTTTTAGGTACCCAATTCAGATTATGTAACACCCCGATTTTCAAAGCGGGGGTATATTTTTTTCTTTCAAAAGTAATTAAACTAAAACAGAGAAATATATAAAGAAATGCCTTATGATAAATAACTGAGTCATTAAAATTTACAAGCAGCAGAAAGGTTTCTCCAATTATAAATCCAAAACATTTACATAACCATAAATGGTACATGGAACCCATTGACATAAGAAGTCGAACTGACAATAATAGTATAAATACAGTTTTCCCAAACTAAATATACTCTAATCCAAAAAGAAGGACACATAGTCCCTATAGGTCGTTTAATTTTTTGTAGTATGATCACATTAGATGGTTGTATAGGGGCTAGAGGTCTTTCCTTTAGGGATGTATTTGATGTATGTTGGAAGATTGTACCTATACTAATATTGTTAGCTTGACTTTTATTTTGATGTGTCCATGTACCACTTTTTGATGTGACGTGGGGGGTGTAACACCCCGTTTTTCAAAGCGAGGGTATATTTTTTTTTTTAAAAGTAATTAAAAACGAACAAAGAAATAAATCAGGAAATGCTTTTGGATAAATAATTGAGTCATTATAATTTACGCAGCGGAAAAGTTTCTCCAATTATAAATCCAAAACATTTACATAACATCAAATGGTACATGGAACCCATCCAAAGATGATATCAAACTGATAATATTTGTATAAGTACAGTTTTCCAAACTAAAAATACTCCAATCCAAAAAGAAGGACACCTAGTTCCTATACATCATCCTAATCTGATCATCCTACCAAAAAGCTATACACCCTGAGTATCTCCACGCGCCCCGTGAGATCCTCCTAACGTAACTGCAGTCAAGCGTTCCCATCTCCATTCCCGTCCGTAGGGTACGAACCGGTAGGACCGTCCTGACTCTCATCTGAGGGCAAAGCCCAGATTTCCACAATAATTGTAAAGGGTCACCAACCAGAAAATAACAGTTAACACATAGCAATTAAGTTTTTAAATGCCCAAAATAACTTTTCAACTAAGCATGCACCTTAACAGGATTTCCAATATGCGAAAAGTTCATACAATACATCGCCAATTAAAAATGAAAGTAAAAACAAGTCCTCAATCTCCTAATTAACACATAACCAATCAAGACATGGATAAGTTAATGAGAAATCAATCATCTAACTCTAACTGAGGATTTTCACTGAGCCAATCGATTGGGAAGTCGATTGGGGTAAAGGTTTTTTAATGAAAACAGAATCCTGGGCTGAATCAATCGATTTGGCAATCGATTGACTGGGTACTGAGCCCCCAGGTTTTAAGCCAATCGATTTCCAAATCGATTTGCCCGAATATGGATGAGTCCCTGACTAAGGCCCAATCGATTGGGCAATCGATTTCGTAAGGGATTTTCGAAAACTGATTACAAAATCGATTGGCTAATCAATTTTGTCCATTTGGCCAAGTCCCTGACTTCCATCCAATCGATTGGGAAATCGATTTCCCTGATCATTTTTCCAAAAATTCATGAATTAACCCAAGTCATTCCTAATCAAGTTCACAACCTAACACTTAGCAATTCCTACGCGATTACCACGGCAATTGGGATCTCGATAACCATCATACTTACACCCAATAACCAACACATAACACTTAGCACCTTCAACGTAATTACTACGATAAATCAAAATTCAAATCACTCAATCATACACTCAAATCAAGTACGACTCGCGTGCCAAGCACCCTAATGCAATGCGTATATGCCAAAATGCATGGACTCGGAATTCCAAACCAAAACCCTCCTCGAAGGGCCGTAAATCATAATTGCAATGCGTATATGCCAAAATGCATGGACTCGGAATTCCAAACCAAAACCCTCCTCGAAGGGCCGTAAATCATAATTGCACCGTCTATCGCAGGCCAAAGTACCAATTACCAAGGTGCCACCTATCACGGGTCTGCACGATTTACTAAAAAGCGTAAACCATAAACGTACTGCCTATCACGGGCCCGTATCGTTTACCGAGGTGCCACCTATCACGGGTCTGCACGATTTACTAAAAAGCGTAAACCATAAACGTACTGCCTATCACGGGCCCGTATCGTTTACCGAGGTGCCACCTATCACGGGTCTGCACGATTTACTAAAAAGCGTAAACCATAAACGTACTGCCTATCACGGGCCCGTATCGTTTACCAAGGTGCCACCTATCACGGGTCTGCACGATTTACTAAAAAGCGTAAACCATAAACGTACTGCCTATCACGGGCCCGTATCGTTTACCAAGGTGCCACCTATCACGGGTCTGCACGATTTACTAAAAAGCGTAAACCATAAACGTACTGCCTATCACGGGCCCGTATCGTTTACCAAGGTGCCACCTATCACGGGTCTGCACGATTTACTAAAAAGCGTAAACCATAAACGTACTGCATATCACGGGCCCGTATCGTTTACCGAGGTGCCACCTATCACGGGTCTGCACGATTTACTAAAAAGCGTAAACCATAAACGTACTGCCTATCACGGGCCCGTATCGTTTACCAAGGTGCCACCTATCACGGGTCTGCACGATTTACTAAAAAGCGTAAACCATAAACGTACTGCCTATCACGGGCCCGTATCGTTTACCAAGGTGCCACCTATCACGGGTCTGCACGATTTACTAAAAAGCGTAAACCATAAACGTACTGCCTATCACGGGCCCGTATCGTTTACCAAGGTGCCACCTATCACGGGTCTGCACGATTTATTACCCATAACGCATTAGTTTCGTTTTTCCCCAAATCGATACATTAAACCCTAACAATTCCTTCCCACACAACCACAGATAAGTCCCTAATGCAAACTAGAAGTTTGGAAGGAGCCCTTACCTTAGCGTTAGCTTTAACGTGTTTTTCCGGTACCGCGAGTAATTCCGGTAAAATTTTCGCTCGCAACGCCGCTTCCAAATTAGTTCACTAGCACCGTAGTGTGGTGGTGAGCAACTTTCCCTTCTATCTCTTCGAGAAATGAGGTTTGGATCTAGAAGAAACGGAGGGGTTTGTGTTTGGATCTCAAAAACCGTTTTTCTTCGTTTTCGAATCAAAGAGGAATAGTGGAGTTGCGAAAACCTTGATCTAACTCTCACCCAACCTTGGGTTACTAGTTTTGAAGAAAAGAAAGCGACGAAAATGGAAACGGGGGAGGGAGGGAAAAATGCTTCACGGACAGAGAGGAAGAAGATGGAGTTTTGAAATTT
>NW_027339431.1:3261326-3261987 GCF_000331145.2 Cicer arietinum | reverse complement strand
TTTTCCTTTCTTTTTCCCCCCAAACAAACACATATAAACATAAATATATATTTACATATATATATATTACTTACTTTTAATAAATATCTCCAAAATATTATTAACTTTGGCTTAAAAGCCTCCGAGCCCAAATCCAAAATACACCAAAAATACATAAATGGTACTTTAAAATTACGGGTCTTACAGATTAGGTCCTAGAGGGTTAGTTTCAAACATTGGTGTTTTTACTTTCCAAATCTGTTTCCATCCTTTGTTAGCCAGTTTTTTCAATTTACAATTAAAAACAATATGACCCTTTTTACAGCAAAAGTGACATGAAACAGCAGAGGATGAATTCTGATTTGGTTTAGTGAAGATATCATGCATATGCTTAGATCTAACAAACTTCTGATTCTTTTTAGCATTCATGTTTTGTCTATATCCAATTCCACCTTTATTGTGATTCTGTTTAACATTCACATTTGGTCTATAACCAAGTCCAGATTTTTCATTTAGATTCTTTGGTTTGCAAGAAGCATATCTAAATTGTTTTTACCACTATTGAAATTTTCTAAATCACATATCAGTGCATAAGTTTCCTTTTTTAGATTTTCATTTGTGTCTTTAAGAGACTCATGTTTCAGCTTAATCTCTTCATAAAGCATGCACTTTTCTTCTAACA
>NW_027339431.1:3254667-3261019 GCF_000331145.2 Cicer arietinum | reverse complement strand
TAGGCTTTTCTGGTCTTAGGAGGTGGTTGATTGCCTTTAGCCTTTGCAGTCTTATTTCTGTTTTGCAATTGGAAGCACTCAGATTTTATATGTCCTGTCTTCCCACACTCAAAGCAGGTTATCTTGCTGTCATGTGTCTTTGAATTTGAGGGTTTTCTTGATTTGCTATCCTCTTTTTCAAAAACTTTTTGAATTTTCTGACAAGTAATCCAATTTCTGAATCTTCATCGGTCTCACTATTTGAATCGTCAGTGCATATCTCTTGTTCGGACTATGTTTGATGTGCTTGGGCTTTCAGAGACAGCCCTTTTCTTTTTCTATCAGTCTGTTCAGCCTCACTCAGTCTATGCAGTTCCATCTCAGGCTCTCTTAGTTTTCCAAATAGTGTGGCAATTGACATGCTACCAAGGTCTTTTGATTCTGCTATGGCAGTGATCTTGGGCTGCCACTCTCTGGTCAAGCACCTCATCACTTTGTTGATTTGCTGCTCATTGTCAATCACCTTACCAAGAGCATTTAGATGAATGACTATGTGAGTAAATCTTGTCTGCATATCATTAACGAACTCCTCCTTCTTCATGTTGAACAACTCATACTCATGCATTAGCGTGTTGATTCGGGCCCTTTTTACATATGTTGTTCCTTCATGCGTTTGTTGCAATGTGTCCCACATCTCCTTGGCAGTTTTGCAGTTAGACACCCTGAAAAATTCGTCAGCACTTAAAGCAGAGGTAATAATGTTTTTAGCCTTAGCATTGTATCTAACCTTTTTCTTGTCATCCTCAGAACAATCTGATATGGGTTTTGGGATTGATGAATCACTTGTGCCAGCTATGGTTGGCAAATAGGGACCATCTATTACTGCTTCTAGTATATCAAGACTACATGCTTCAAGAAAAATTAACATTCTCTCTTTCCAATACATGTAGGCAGCCCCATTAAATGCAAGGGGCCTAGCCAAGGATGCACCTTCTCCCAGGAATTCTACAGAGGTCATTTTCTTTTTTGAGAGTTAGTCTAAAAAGATCAGGCTCTTGATGCCAATTGCAGGAAATTATGGCCTCTATTTGTTAAAAAATATATGAGAAATGTCTTTACTAATTTTACAAGATTATTAATCAGATTAACAATGATGGGTTACGAAATTTATTCAGGAACAAAGATTCACAATTGCATGAATTATCAATATAAGAGTACATATACAATGCTTATTCAAAAGATTAATCAAGACAGAAATTCACCAATACAAACATTCAAGAATAAGCATTCAAGCAATATCAAAATAAAAAGAAAAGATAAGCAAATCGTGCACCAGGATTTATACTGGTTTGGCTATCTGTTTGATAGCCTACATCCAGTCCTGAAATCTAAACCAGATTTCAGCTTTTCTAATAGAATCGACTTGAGAACGTTTTACAGATTTTCCAGCTCACACATGGCCTATCTATCCAACTCACTCGCTTCTATTACAATGCCACCTTATCCCTAGAGTTACTCGCCAAACCCTCACGAGATCAAGATGAGACTTCTTCTTGATGAACTCACGCACCAACAAAGATAGTCACCAGTTTACACTACTGGATTTCCAGAACTTTCTTTACTGATTGTTTTTACATAAAAGATAAAAGAGGACAAATGATGATGACTCAATCACAATATGAATTTCACACAAAAGGATTTGCCAAATGAGTATTTTGTGTGTGGTTACAATTATTTCTTTCAAAGTGTTTTTCCTGGTTTCTGTATTGTGAAAACGTGTAATGAATAATTGTTTCAAGTGTAGTGTATTGGTTGTTTTGAAAATGTGATTGAATCATCTTATATATATTCAGAAAAACATCAGCACAATCGATTTTATAAAATTTTAAAACCAGCTTAATCGATTGCCCAATCGATTATCGCATTTCTTGTTTTTCTTGAATCTTGAAAATGTAAGAATGAATCGATTTGCCAATTGATTCTTTTAATGCATTAATAAGAAACTGATACTAAGATTATATCTGAATCGATTGAGTGATCGCTTATAGGTGTTTTATTCAAACAACGAGATCAAAACAATCGATTGCTCAGTCAACGCATATTCATAGTCATAACCGATTTGGCAATGAGCTGAATTCTTCATGTAACTTAAACATTTAGTTCAATCGATTTGTAAATTGATTTGGCTGATCACAGTGACTCAGTCATTTTTAATGCAATCGATTTGCCAATCGACTTGGCTTGTCATAGTGACTCAAATGTTTTAATCCAATCGATTTAACAATCGATTTGGCTTGTAACAGTAGCTCAGCTATTTTGGTTGAAATCGATGTGCCAAGCGATTATGCAACATGTTTTTGATAAATGATTAATGTAAGACCCAGAATTTTAAAGTACACTATGTATTTTAGTGTATTTTTGGTATTGAACTCGGAGTCTTTTTAGCCAAAATTATTAATATTTTTGAGTTTATATGACCAAAAAGATATTTTGATGCCGATTAAAATTACACGTCGATAAATAAATTAAATTAAGTACGGTGAATCCTCTACAAAGAATTTAATTCAGGGGAGTTTGTTAAAAATGTCTCGCAATTGCTAAATGTTGTTTATGTCAATTGAGTTGCGACGAGAGTAGATATTTTAACAAAAGTGGTTTGGAGAGGTTATGGGCGAAATGGTAAATTTAATAAATATCTAAATATTTTGAGATATTTGTTAATTATATTCAATATATATATAATGATTAATTGTTTGGAGGGAAAAAAAGAAAGGAAAGAGAAAAAGAAGAAAAGGAAAGAGAAAGAAAGGAAAAGTAAAAAGGAAAGAAAAAGAAAAGAAAAAGAAAAGAAAGAAAACATAAGTTCTCCTTCTTCCTCTGCCTCGCGTGAAACCCATTCCTTCTTCTTCCTTCTACCTCCATTTTCGTTGCTTCCTTTTGTTCAAGAGTAGAAACCCAAGGATTGTGGGTGAGTAAGAACAAATTTTCAGCTTCTTCCTTCTTCCCGGATTCAAAAACGGAGTTACGGATTTCAAAACCGTCAAACACAAACCTCCCCGTTTCATTTAGATCTAAGCTTCGTTTCGCGAAGAGATAGAAGGGAAAGTTGCTCACTACCACGCTACGGTGCTAGGAAACCAACTTTGGAAGCGGTGTTGCGAGAGGAGATTTTACCGGATTTAATCGCGGTACCGTAATCATACGTTAAAGCTAACGTGAAGGTAAGGGTTCCTTCCAAACTTTTAGTTTGCATTTACGGACTTATCTGTGCTTGTGTGGAAAAGAATTTTGTTAGGGTTGAAGTATTGATTTGGGGGAAAATGAATTTAACTCTTTATTGTATGATTTTGGGGAAATGAGATTTGATGTGTTTGAGTGGTATGTTGTGATGATTTGTGTTCTTTGTATTTGACGTGTTCATAATTAATGCTTATGAAATTTGATATGTGTATGGTTGGATTTTGTGGAGAAATGAATTGATGTGTTTTGGTGTGAATTGTGGATTGTGGATTGAATTTGTGAATATGTTTGAGTATTAAGAATGGGGAATCTCTTAATGTCTACGTTTACTTAATGTTGTCGTGAAAACCATTAGAGTTAAACAAGTATTAAAAATGGGGAATCTTTTAATATCTTTGTTTACTTAATGTTTGCAGTGAAAATCGTTTAAGTTAAATGAGTATTAAGAATGGGGAAACTCTTAATACCTTTGTTTACTTAATGTTTGTTGTGAAAATTATTAGAGTTAAACGAGTATTAAAAATGGGGAATCTTTTAATATCTCAGTTTACTTAATGTTTGTAGTGGAAATCGTTAGAGTTAAATGAGTATTAAGAATGGGGAACCTCTTAATACCTTTGTTTACTTAATGTTTGTTGTGAAAATCATTAGAGTTAAACGAGTATTAAAAATAGGGAATCTGGTAAATTGTGTTTGTCCGTTAGAGACTGCACAGGTGTTTGTCCGTGTGAGACTACACCCTGGTAAATTGTGTTTGTCCGTGAGAGACTGCACAGGTGTTTGTCCGTGAGAGACTACACCCTGGTAAATTGTGTTTGTCCGTGAGAGACTGCACAGGTGTTTGTCCGTGAGAGACTACACCCTGGTAAATTGTGTTTGTCCGTGAGAGACTGCACAGGTGTTTGTCTGTGAGAGACTCAACCTTGGTAAATTGTGTTTATCCGTGAGAGACTGCACAGGTGTTTGTCCGTGAGAGACTACACCTTGGTAAATTATGTTTGTCCGTGAGAGACTGTACAGGTGTTTGTCCGTGAGAAACTACACCCTGGTAAATTGTGTTTGTCCATGAGAGACTGCACTCGTGTTCGTTCGTGAGAAACTGTACGTTTAGGATTTACTCCTCTCGCGGAGGGTTTTGTTTAGAATTGAGGTTTAAGACTTGTGATAGGCTAAAAAATTAATAATTCGTGCAGGCCTGTAATAGGTGGCACCTTGGTAATAAGTGTTGGTCTGTGAGAGACTGTACAATTACGATTTTCTACTCCCGAAGAGTTTGATTTGAATTAATCGATTTCCCAATCGATTTGGCCATTACAGTAGCTCAGCTATTTAGGAAAAATCGATTTGCCAATCGATTGAATTGGTTACAGGGGTTCAACTATTCATTCAATCGATTGCCCAATCGATTGATTTAAGCCCAGAGTGCAGATTTCACTAAAAACCATCATCCAAATCGATTTCCCAATCGATTGGCATAGTGGAAATTCTCATTCCGAGTTAGATAATCGATTGCTCAATTGATTTATCACTGTTTTTGTCAGTTATGTATTACTTGATGGATTGAGAACTTTATTTTGATTTCCTTTTTATTTGGCAAGTGTTATATGCACTTTTAAGCATATCGAAAACCCTTTTAAGGTGCATTTTAAGTGGAAAGGTTATTTGTGCATTTAAAAACTTAAATGTTATGTGTTAACTGTTAATTTCGGTTGGTGACCCTTTACAACTATTGTGGAAATCTGGGCTTTGCCCTCAGATGAGAGCCAGGACAATCCTACCGGTTCGTACCCTGTGGATGGGAATGTAGAGGGGAATGCCTGACTGGAGCTATGTTAGGAGGATCTTACGGGGCGCGTGGAGATCACTTAGGGCGTTTAGTTTGTTTTGGAGAATGATCAGATTAGGTTGACATAGAGGGAACATATGTCTTTATTTTGGATTGCGTTTATTTTAAATTGGTTATTCATTCAATCGATTTCCCAATCAATTGAATTAAACCCAGAGTTCAAATTTCACTAAAAACCTTCAGGAAATCGATTTGGAAATCGATTGGCTTAGTAGAAATTCTTCTTTTGAGTTAGATAATCGATTGCTCAATTGATTTATCAATGTTTTGGTCAGTTATGTATTACTTGATGGATTGAGAACTTTATTTTGATTTCATTTTTATTTGGCAAGTGTTATATGAACTTTTAAGCATATGGAAAACCCTTTTAAGGTGCATTCTAAGTGGAAAGGTTATTTGTGCATTTAAAAACTTAAATGTTATGTGTTAACTGTTAATTTCGGTTGGTGACCCTTTACAACTATTGTGGAAATCTGGGCTTTGCCCTCAGATGAGATCCAGATGAGAACCAGGACCATCTTACTGGTCCGTACCCTGTGGATGGGAATGTAGATGGGAATGCTTGACTGGAGCTATTTAGGAGGATCTTACGGGGCGCGTTGAGATCACTTAGGGCATTTAGTTTGTTTTGGAGAATGATCAGATTAGGTTGACATAGAGGGAACATACGTCTTTCTTTTGAATTGTATTTATTTTAAAATGGAAGACTGTACCTATACTAATATTGTCAGCTTGACATGTTATTTTCGATGGGTTACAACTTTTGATGTGTAAATATTTTGGATTCATATTTTGAGAAACTTTTCCGCTGCTTGTAAAGTATAATGACTTAATTATTTATCCAAAGGTATTACCTTATTTATTTCTCTGTTTTATTTTAATTTCTTTTGAAAAAAAAATACACCCTCGCTTTGAAATTCGGGGCGTTACATTGTGGTATCAGAGCTTTGGTTTGGTTTTCTTTGGGGGTTGTGTAGCCTTTGGTTATAGATTGTAGGTCAACCTGTAAGTTGGGAGTTGTTATCTGATCATGCTTCGGTTTAGGTGGGTTGAGTTGTCAGGTCCGCAATAATTATTATGTGATGATGTGTTCGGAAGCTAGTTTTGGAATTATTTGAAGTAGTGTTAAGACTCTACTTGATGATGGTTTTATAGGAAAACCATGCCGCGAAGAAGGGATGACGTTCTAAGAGCCAATGCTAATAGGGACGATCGAATGGCGGAGGCTATGAATAACATGGCTGCTTCTGTTGCTGCACAGACTGCTGCCAAGACTCAACGTGATCT
>NW_027339431.1:3246711-3254238 GCF_000331145.2 Cicer arietinum | reverse complement strand
TTTTTCCGTGAAGAGATTGATGAACCATTCATGTGTCATCGTTTGCAAGACGGACTAAAGTATGAGATCCAAGACTCTGTCCTGCCCTTGGGAATTCAACGTTTCCAAGTTCTTGTGGAAAAATGTAGGGAAGTTGAGGATATGAAGAATAAGAGGGCTAGCCGAGGAGGGAATTTTAGTGCATGAGGGCCCAGTCGGTTAAATTATCAGAACAACAAGGGGAAACAAGTTGCTAAACCTTATAATCGATCACATGATAACAACGGGGGACAAAATAACCCAGGGAACCAAGACATTGGGAGACAAGTGGGACAAGTGATACGATGTTTCCGATGTGGAGAAGAGGGACATTATGCTAATGCTTGTACCTTTAACAGTCCTACTTGCTACAATTGCCATAAACCAGGACACTTTGCAAAGAATTGCAAGGCTCCAAAGGTGGAACCAATAGTGAATGTAGCTAGGACTACTCTTCCTACTTCTAGAGGACGTGTTTATTGCGTCGGTGCTGATGTTGAAAATTTATCTAGCAATCTGATTCAATGTTACTGTGCGATTACGGGTAACCCTCTAACTGCACTTTCTGATTCTGGGGCAACCCATTCCTTCATTACTATGGATTGTGTGAATCGTTGGAAGTTATCTGTGTCGTCACTACCTTTTGATTTGGTTGTTTTTACGCCTGCTAAGACTTTGACAGAAATTATTGTATGTTTACATTGCCATTTAATTGTCCATAATAGAGATTTCTCGATTAATTTGATTTGTTTACCTCTACAATAACCCAAGATCATTCTTGGTATGGATTGGAAGTCCTATCATTAGGTAATGATATATTGTACTCAATGTGTCGGTGTCATACTTAGTGTTTAGGTTCGGTACTAGATGGATGTTCCGTACAAGGTGGACGTATATGAGGCAACGTGAAATAGTCTTGGATGATTGCAATTCGTCAATAAGTGCAAGGTTATAGGAAAATACGGAAAACTCAGTGGACCTTGAGAACTTTGGTTGATTGCTTGTGCATTAGGATAACCTTAAGTGCAAGTCGCGGGGAGCGCTATTACAGTTCGGACAAAATCATGTTGGATGGAAAGGACGAGCCTTACCGACTATGGACGTGTGTAGAGTTATTAAGCACCCTATGAGAACGGGAAGACAACACTTTCTTCGAGAAGGCCGAGTGAAACAAGTTGTGACTATTATGTTGAATTCGAGTACAAACCAAGTGTGAATTGTTACACGTACTTTAGGTTTCGAGGACGAAACTAATTTAAGGGGGATAGTAATGTAAGACCCATAATTTTAAAATACACTTTATGTATTTTAGTGTATTTTTGGTATTGAACTCGGAGTCTTTTTAGCCAAAGTTTATAATATTTTGGAGTCTTTTTGGTATCCTAAATTTATTCTTA
This sequence comes from Cicer arietinum, assembly GCF_000331145.2. NCBI lineage: Eukaryota > Viridiplantae > Streptophyta > Magnoliopsida > Fabales > Fabaceae > Cicer > Cicer arietinum. The sequence goes on along the minus strand of NW_027339431.1, from coordinate 3,252,823 downwards.
TCCAATTAGGGGTTTTAACCAATCTTGTGCATCCAATAGGTGTCTATGTGTCATTGGATGAACATTTAGGTCATTTTCGTCCTTCCTAGACTTATTCTTGACCAACTAAGGATTTTAACCAATCATGTGCATCCAATAAGTTCCTTTGTGTCATTGGATGAACATTAAGGTCATTTTGGTCCTCCCAAGGCTTATTATTGTCCAACTAAGGTTTTTAACCAATCTTATGCATCCAATAGGTGTGTTTGTATCATTGGATGAACATTAAGGTCATTTTGGTCCTCCCTAGGCTTATTATTGTCCAATTAGGGTTTTTAACCAATCTTGTGCATCGAATAAGTTCCATTGTGTCATTGGATGAACATTAGGTCATTTTCGTCCTCCCTAAGTTTATTCTAGTCCAATTAGAGTTTTTAACCAATCTTTTGCATTCAATAGGTGTCTTTGTGTCATTGGACGAACATTTATGTCATTTTCGTCCACACTAGGCTTATTCTTGTCCAATTAGGATTTTTAACCAATCTTGTGCATCAGATTAGTTCATTTGTGTAAGACCCATAATTTTAAAGTACCCTTTTATGTATTTTTGGTATATTTTGGATTTTGGCTCGAAGGCTTTTAAGCCAAAGTTAATAATATTTTGGAGTTTTATAATCAAAAAGGTATTTCGATGCCAATTAGAATTTCTCGTCGATAAATAAATTGAATTTAACTGCGGAAAATACTTTACGGTTAATTTAAGGCGTTTCGGGTGAAACGGTAATTTAATAAATATCTAGATTTTGAGATATTTGTTAAGTTATATTTATTTTATATTCATATGTTTGCTTGGAGGGAAAAAGAAAGGAAAACTAGAAGGAAGGAAAAGGAAAAGAAAATAGTATATAAAGGAAGGAAGGAAAAAGGAAGAAAGGAAAAACAAAGGAAAGAAAAAGAAAGGAAGGAAATTCCAATTTTCCATCTCCTTCCTCAGACCACCGTGAAACCAAAATCCATCCTTCTCCATTTTTCGTTTTCGTTGCTTCCTTTTCTTCAAAGCTAGTGACCCAAGGTTGGGTGAGAGTTAGATCAAGGTTTTCGCAACTCCACTCTTCCTCTTTGATTCGAAAACGAAGAAAAACGGTTTTGAGATCCAAACACAAACCCCTCCGTTTCTTCTAGATCCAAACCTCATTTCTCGAAGAGATAGAAGGGAAAGTTGCTCACCACCACGCTACGGTGCTAGTGAACTAATTTGGAAGCGGCGTTGCGAGCGGAGATTTTACCGGAATTTCTCGCGGAACCGGAAACACTCGATAAAGCTAACTTTGAGGTAAGGGCTCCTTCCAAACTTCTAGCTTGCATTAGGGACTTATCTGTAGTTGTGTGGGAAGGAAATTGTTAGGGTTAAATGTGTCGATTTGGGGAAAAACCAAACTAGTGCGTTACGGGTAAAACCCTAAGAGTTAGGTTTTGTTTATAGTGATGAATGTTTCGTGGTAAATGAATTTGAATGTCATTGTGTATGATTATGGGTAAATGAAACTTGATGTTTGTTAATTGGTGTGGTTGTTGTGAATTATGGTTTGAATGTGAAAGTATGTTTGAATTTGTTTCTGTGGAATTTGAAAACCATTAGAGTTAAACGAGTATTAAAAATGGGGAATCTTTTAATACCTCGGTTTACTTAATGTGTATTTGAGGAAAATGTTTAAGTTAACTGGGCGTTGAGAATGGGGAATCTCTTAATGTCTCGGTTACTTAACTATCGTTTTTGAAAATCGTTTCGGTAAATGAGTATTAAGAATGGGGAATCTCTTAATGACTCGTTTACTGAATGTTTTGCGAGAAAACCGTTTAAGTCAAAAGTATATTAAGAATGGGGAATCTCTTAATATGACTGTTTGCTTAACGTTTTGTTTTGAAAATCATTAAGTTAAATCGGTATTAAGAACGGGGAATCTCTTAATGACTTATTTAATTAATGTTGTTTGAAAGTCGTTTAAGTTAAATGGGTATTAAAAATGGGGAATCTTTTAATATCTGCATTTGCTTAACGATTGTTGTGAATGGAGTCTGTGTATGCTCATGCATTTCATTTGGTAAATTGTGTCGACCCGTGATAGGTGACACCTTGGTAAACTGTACGGACCCGTGATAGGTTGTACGTTTGCGATTTACATTTTAGTAAATCGTGTTGACCCGTGATAGGTGACACCATGGTAACTGTACTGACCCGTGATAGGTGGTACATTTACGATTTACATTTTTGGTGAATTGTGCTGACCCGTGATAGGTGGCACCTTGGTAAACTGTACGGACCCGTGATAGGTTGTACGTTTGCGATTTATATTTTAGTAAATCGTGTTGACCCGTGATAGGTGACACCATGGTAACTGTACTGACCCGTGATAGGTGGTACATTTACGATTCCCGCTTTTTCTTTTAGTAAATCGTGTTGACCCGTGATAGGTGACACCTCGGTAAACTGTACTGACCCGTGATAGGTGGTACGTTTATGATTTACGCATTTTAGTAAATCGTGCTGACCCGTGATAGGTGGCACCTCGGTAATTGGTACTTTGGCCTGCGATAGGCGGTACAATTATGATTTACGGCCCTTCGAGGAGGGTTTTGGTTTGGAATTCCGAGTCCATGCATTTTGGCATATACGCATTGCATTAGGGTGCCTGGCACGCGAGTCATGTTTGATTTGAGTTTATGATTGAGTGATTCGAATTTTGATTTATCGTGATAACTGAGATGAAGGTGTTAAGTGCTATGTGTTGTGTATTGTGTGTGAGTATGATGGTTATCGAACCTTTGTGTGTCGTAGTAATCGCGTAGAAATTGCTAAGTGTTAAGTGGTGAACTTGATTAGGAATGACTTAGGTTAATTCATGAATTTTTGGAAAACTGATCAGGGAAATCGATTTCCCAATCGATTGGATGGGTAAACAGGGACTTGGCCAATTCACAAAATCGATTAGCCAATCGATTTTGTAAATCAGCCTTTTTAAAATCCCTTTCGAAATCGATTGCCCAATCGATTAGGCCTTAAGTCAGGGGCTCAGGAACCAATCAATCGATTTACCAATCGATTGAATTCAGCCCAGGATTCTGTTTTCATTAAGAATCCCTCACCAAATCGATTAGGAAATCGATTGGCTCGAAACCAGGGGCTCAGGAACCAATCAATCGATTTACCAATCGATTGAATTCAGCCCAGGATTCTGTTTTCATTAAAAATCTTCACCCCAATCGATTGCCCAATCGATTGGCTCAGTGAAAATCCTCATTTTTAGTTGTATGATTAATTGCTCATGAATCTATCCATGTTTTGTTTTATCATGTGTTAATTAGGAGATCGAGAACTGCATTTTACCTTCATTTTCATTGGCAATGTAATGTATGAACTTTTCGCACATTGAAAATCCTGTTAAGGTGCATGCTTAGTTAAAAAGTTGTTTTGAGCATTCAAAAACTTAATTGCTATGTGTTAACTGTTATTTTCTGGTTGGTGACCCTTTACACTATTGTGGAAATCTGGGCTTTGCCCTCAGATGAGAGTCAGGACGGCCCTACTGGTTCGTACCCTACGGACAGGGATGGAGATGGGAATGCTTGACTGCGGTTGTGTTAGGAGGATCTCACGGGGCGCGTGGAGATTACTCAGGGTGTATAGTTTTTGGTAGGATGATCAGATTAGGATGATGTATAGGGACTAGGGGTCCTTCTTTTTGGTTTGGAGTATTTTAGTTTTGGAAAACTGTACTTATACAAATATTATCAGTTTTATATCATCTTTGAATGGGTTCCATGTACCATTTGATGTTTATGTAGAAATGTTTTGGATTTGTAATTGGAGAAACTTTTCCGCTGCTTGTAAATTATAATGACTCAATTATTTATCCAAAAGCATTTCCTGATTTATTCTTTGTTCGTTTTAATTACTTTTAGAAAAAAAAAAATATACCCTCGCTTTGAAAAACGGGGTGTTACATTGTGGTATCAGAGCATAGGTTTAGTTTTCTTTGGGAGCTGTGGAACCTTGGTTATAGATTGTAGGTCGACCTATAAGTTAGGAGTTGTTATCTGATCATGTGTCGGTTTAGGTGACTTGAGTTGTCAAGTCCAATTTAATTGTGTGTTGTTAGTCGGACGTTAGTTTAGAATTATTTGAAGTAGTGTTAAAACTCTACTTGATGATGGTTCTTATAGGAAACCATGCCGCCCAGAAGGAATGACGCTCCGAGAGCCAACGCTAGGAATGACCAAATGGCGGAGGCTATGAACAACATGGCTGCTTCTGTCGCTGCACAGACCGCTGCCAAGACTCAACGGGATCTTGAAAAGAGGGGAAGAGAGATCCGTGCTGCAGAATCAAGAGGGTTGGAAGACTTCCGTCGTTACAATCCTCCTAAGTTCAAGGGGGATGAGGGTTCAGAGAAGGCGGATCAATGGATCCAAGAAGTGGAGAAAATCTTTGATATGATTAACTGCCAGGCTGGAGTGAAGGTCAGCTATGCCACGTATATGTTGCTAGGGGATGCTGAATACTGGTGGAGGAGTGCAAGGTTGTTGATGGGAGCAGCCCACGAGGAGGTGAACTGGGAATCGTTCAAAAGAAAGTTTTTAGACAAATACTTTCCGATGAGTACCAGGACTAAGTTGGGTGACGACTTTCTGAAACTTCACCAGGGGAGCCTGACTGTGGGCGAGTATGCTGCTAAATTTGAATCACTATCGAGGCATTTCAGGTTCTTCCGTGAAGAAATTGATGAACCGTTCATGTGTCATCGTTTCCAAGACGGATTGAAGTATGAGATTCAAGATTCCGTCTTACCTTTGGGAATTCAACGTTTCCAAGCGCTGGTAGAGAAATGTAGAGAAGTGGAAGATATGAAGAACAAGAGGGCTAGCCGAGTTGGGAATTTTAATTCGGGAGGCCCTAGTCGGGCGACTTATCAGAATAGGGGAAAACAAGTGGCTAAACCTTATAATCGCCCCCAGAATAACAACGGTGGACCGAGTCGCCCAGGGAACCAGAATTTCGGAAGGCGTGTGTAGAGTTATTAAGCACCCTATGAGAACGGGAAGACAACACTTTCTTCGAGAAGGCCGAGTGAAACAAGTTGTGACTATTATGTTGAATTCGAGTACAAACCAAGTGTGAATTGTTACACGTACTTTAGGTTTCGAGGACGAAACTAATTTAAGGGGGATAGTAATGTAAGACCCATAATTTTAAAATACACTTTATGTATTTTAGTGTATTTTTGGTATTGAACTCGGAGTCTTTTTAGCCAAAGTTTATAATATTTTGGAGTCTTTTTGGTATCCTAAATTTATTCTTATCCAATTAGGGGTTTTAACCAATCTTGTGCATCCAATAGGTGTCTATGTGTCATTGGATGAACATTTAGGTCATTTTCGTCCTTCCTAGACTTATTCTTGACCAACTAAGGATTTTAACCAATCATGTGCATCCAATAAGTTCCTTTGTGTCATTGGATGAACATTAAGGTCATTTTGGTCCTCCCAAGGCTTATTATTGTCCAACTAAGGTTTTTAACCAATCTTATGCATCCAATAGGTGTGTTTGTATCATTGGATGAACATTAAGGTCATTTTGGTCCTCCCTAGGCTTATTATTGTCCAATTAGGGTTTTTAACCAATCTTGTGCATCGAATAAGTTCCATTGTGTCATTGGATGAACATTAGGTCATTTTCGTCCTCCCTAAGTTTATTCTAGTCCAATTAGAGTTTTTAACCAATCTTTTGCATTCAATAGGTGTCTTTGTGTCATTGGACGAACATTTATGTCATTTTCGTCCACACTAGGCTTATTCTTGTCCAATTAGGATTTTTAACCAATCTTGTGCATCGGATTAGTTCATTTGTGTCATGGGATTAACATTTAGGTCATTTTCATCTTCCCTAGGCTTATTTTTGTCCAATTAGAATTTTTAACCAATCTTGTGCATCCAATAGGTGTCTTTGTGTCATTGGATGAACATTTAGGTCATTTTCGTCCTCCTTAGGTTTATTCTAGTCCAATTAGGGATTTTAACCAATCTTATGCACCCAATAGGTATGTTAGTGTCATTGGATGAAAATTTATGTCTTTTC
>NW_027339431.1:3245721-3246592 GCF_000331145.2 Cicer arietinum | reverse complement strand
CCAAAATTCCATCCTTCTCCATTTCTCGTTTTCGTTGCTTCCTTTTCTTCAAAGCTAGTGACCCAAGGTTAGGTGTGAGTTAGATCAAGGTTTTCGTAACTCCACTCTTCCTCTTTGATTCGAAAACGAAGAAATACGGTTTTTGAGATCCAAACACAAACCCCTCCGTTTCTTCTAGATCCAAACCTCATTTCTCGAAGAGATAGAAGGGAAAGTTGCTCACCACCACGCTACGGTGCTAGTGAACTAATTTGGAAGCGGCGTTGCGAGCGGAGATTTTACCGGAATTACTCGCGGTACCGGAAACGCACGTTAAAGCTAACGTTGAGGTAAGGGCTCCTTCCAAACTTCTAGCTTGCATTAGGGACTTATCTGTAGTTGTGTGGGAAGGAATTTGTTAGGGTTAAATGTATCGATTTGGGGAAAAACGAAACTAGTGTGTTATGGGTAAAAACCTTAGAGTTAGGTTTTGTTTATAGTGATGAATGTTTCGTGGTAAATGAAATTTGATGTATCTGGGTGTTATGTTGCGTGATTTGTGTTCGTTGTATTTGGTGTGTTCGTACTTGATGTTTGTTAATTGGTGTGGTTGTTGTGAATTATGGTTTGAATGTGAAAGTATGTTTGAATTTGTTTCTGTGGAATTTGAAAACCATTAGAGTTAAACGAGTATTAAAAATGGGGAATCTTTTAATACCTCGGTTTACTTAATGTGTATTTGAGGAAAATGCTTAAGTTAACTGGGCGTTGAGAATGGGGAATCTCTTAATGTCTCGGTGACTTAATTATCGTTTTTGAAAATCGTTTGGGTAAATGAGTATTAAGAATGGGGAATCTCTTAATGACTCGTTTACTGAATATTTTGCGAGAA
>NW_027339431.1:3237768-3245221 GCF_000331145.2 Cicer arietinum | reverse complement strand
AAGAGATTCCCCATTCTTAATACTCATTTACCGGAACGATTTTCAAAAACGATAGTTAAGTAATCGAGACATTAAGAGATTCCCCATTCTCAACGCCCAATTAACTTAAACATTTTCCTCAAGTGCACATTAAGTAAACTGAGGTATTAAAAGATTCCCCATTTTTAATACTCGTTTAACTCTAATGGTTTTCAAATTCCACAGAAACAAATTCAAACATTCTTTCACATTCAAACCATAATTCACAACAACCACACCAGTTAACAAACATCAAGTATGAACACGCCAAATACAACGAACACAAATCAACGCAACATAACACCCAGATACATCAAATTTCATTTACTCATAATCATACACAATGACATTCAAATTCATTTACCACGAAACATTCATCATTATAAACAAAACCTAACTCTAAGGTTTTTACCCATAACGCACTAGTTTCGTTTTTCCCCAAATCGATACATTTAACCCTAACAAATTCCTTCCCACACAACTACAGATAAGTCCCTAATGCAAGCTAGAAGTTTGGAAGGAGCCCTTACCTCAACGTTAGCTTTATCGTGCGTTTCCGGTACCGCGAGTAATTCCGGTAAAATCTCCGCTCGCAACGCCGCTTCCAAATTAGTTCCCTAGCACCGTAGCGTGGTGGTGAGCAACTTTCCCTTCTATCTCTTCGAGAAATGAGGTTTGGATCTAGGAGAAACGGAGGGGTTTGTGTTTGGATCTCAAAAACCGTTTTTCTTCTTTTTCGAATCAAAGAGGAAGAGTGAAGTTGCGAAAACCTTGATCTAACTCTCACCCAACCTTGGGTTACTAGTTTTGAAGAAAAGAAAGCGACGAAACTGAAAATGGGAGGAAGGAGAAAAATGGGTCACGGTTAGAGGAAGAAGATGAAGTTTGAAATTTTCCTTCCTTTCTTTTTCTTTCCTTTGTTTTTCCTTTCTTCCTTTTTCCTTCCTTCCTTTATATATTATTTTCTTTTCCTTTTCATTCCTTCTAGTTTTCCTTTCTTTTTCCCCCCAAACAAACACATATAAACATAAATATATTTTTACATATATATATATATTACTTACTTTTAATAAATATCTCCAAATTATTAATAACTTTGGCTTAAAAGCCTCCGAGCCAAAATCCAAAATACACCAAAAATACATAAATGGTACTTTAAAATTATGGGTCTTACAGTCCTCCCTAGGTTTATTCTAGTCCGATTATGGTTTTTAACAAATCTTGTGCATCCAATAGGCGTGTTTGTGTCATTGGATGGACATTTAGGTCATTTTCGTCCTCTCTAAGCTTATTCTTGACCAATTAGGGTTTTTAAACAAACTTGTGCATCCAATAACTTCATTTGTGTCTTGGGATTAACAAATAGGTCATTTTCGTCCTCCCTTGGCTTATTCTTGTCCAATTAGGGATTTTAACCAATCTTGCGCATCCAATAGGTGTGGCTTATTCTTGTCCAATTAGGGATTTTACCCAATCTTGCGCATCCAATAGGTGTGGCTTATTCTTGTCCAATTAGGGATTTTACCCAATCTTGCGCATCCAATAGGTGTGGCTTATTCTTGTCCAATTAGGGATTTTACCCAATCTTGCGCATCCAATAGGTGTGGCTTATTCTTGTCCAATTAGGGATTTTACCCAATCTTGCGCATCCAATAGGTGTGGCTTATTCTTGTCCAATTAGGGTTTTTAACCAATCTTGTGCATCCCATAGGTGTGTATGTGTCATTGGATGAACATTTAGTTCACTTTCGTCCTTACTAGACTTATTCTTGAACAAATAACGTTTTTAACAAATCTTGTGCATCCAATAGGTGTGTTTGTGTCATGGGACGAACATTTAGGTCATTTTCGTCCTCCCTAGACTTATTCTTGTCCAACTAGGGTTTTTAACTAATGTTGTGCATCCAATAGGTGTGTTTGTGTCATTGGATGAACATTTAGGTCATTTTCGTCCTCCCTAGTCTTAATCTTGTCCAATTAGGGTTTTTAACTAATCTTGTCAATCCAATAAGTTCATTTGTGTTATTGGATTAACAATTAGGTCATTTTCGTCCTCCTTAGGTTTATTCTAGTCCAATTAAGGTTTTTAACCAATCTTGTGCATCCAATAGGTGTGTTTGTGTCATTGGATAAACATTTAGGTCATTTTCGTCCTCCCTAGGCTTATTCTTGTCCAATTAGGGTTTTTAACGAATCTTGTTCATCCAATAAGTTCATTTGTGTCATTGGATTAACATTTAGGTCATTTTCGTCCACCCTTAAATTATTCTTGTCCAATTAGGATTTTTAACCAGTCTTGTGCATTTAATAGGTGTGTTTGAGTAATTGGATGAAGATTTAGGTCATTTTGGTCCTCCCTAATTCTAGTCCAATTATGGTTTTTAACTAATCTTGTGCATCCAATAGGTGTGTTTTTGACATTGGATGAACATTTAGGTCATTGTCATCCTCACTAGGCTTATTCTTGTCCAATTACGGTTTTTAACCAATCTTGTGCATCCAATAAATGCCTTTGTGTCATTTGATTAACATTTAGGTCATTTTCGTCCTCCCTAAGTTTATTCTAGTCCAATTAGGATTTTTAACGAATCTTGTACATCCAATAGGTGTGTTTTTGACATTGGATGAACATTTAGGTCATTGTCATCCTCACTAGGCTTATTCTTGTCCAATTACGGTTTTTAACCAATCTTGTGCATCCAATAAATGCCTTTGTGTCATTTGATTAACATTTAGGTCATTTTCGTCCTCCCTAAGTTTATTCTAGTCCAATTAGGATTTTTAACGAATCTTGTACATCCAAAAAGTGAGTTTGTGTCATTGGATGAATATTTTGGTCATTTTCGTCCTCACTAGGTTTATTCTAGTCCAATTAGTGTTTTTAACCAATCTTGTGCATCCAATGAGTTCATTTGTGTCATTGGATGAACATTTAGGTCATTTTCGTCCTCCCTTGGATTATTCTAGTCCAATTAGGGTTTGTAACCAATCTTGTGCATCCAATGAGTTCATTTGTGTCATTGGATGAACATTTAGGTCATTTTCGTCCTCCCTTGGATTATTCTTGTCCAATTAGGGTTTTTAACCAATCTTGTGCATCCAAAAGGTGTGTTTGTGTCATTGGATGAATATTTTGGTCATTTAGGTCCTCCCTAGGCTTATTGTTGTCCAATCACAGTGTTTAACCAATCTTGTGCATCCAATAAGTTCATTTGTGTCTTTGGATGAATATTTAGGTTCTTTTCTTCCTCCCTAGGATTATTCTCGTCAAATTACGGTTTTTAACCAATCTTGATCATCCAATAAGTTCATTTGTGTCGTTGGATGAACATTTAGGTCATTTTCGTCCTCCCTTGGATTATTCTTGTCCAATTAGGGTTTGTAACCAATCTTGTGCATCCAATAGGTGTGGTTGTGTCATTGTATAAAGATTTAGATCATTTTCGTCCTCCCTAGGTTTATTCTAGTCCAATTAGGGTTTGAAACCAATCATGTGCATCCAATAGGTGTGTTTGTGTCATTGGATGAACATTTAGGTCATTTTCATCCTCCTATGGTTTTTTCTTGTCCATTTAAGATTTTTAACCAATCTTGTGCATCCAATAAATTCCTTTGTGTCATTGGATTAACTTTTAGGTCATTTTCATCCTCCCTTGGTTTAATCTTGTCCAATTAGGGTTTTTAACCAATCTTGTGCATCCAGTAGGTTTGTTTGGGTCATTGGATGAACATTTAGGTCATTTTCGTGCTTCCTAACCTTATTCTTGTCCAATTAAGGTTTTCAACCAATCTTGTGCATCCAATAGGTGCGTTTGTGTTATTGGATTAACATTTAGGTCATTTTCGTCCTTCCTAGACTTATTCTTGTCCAACTAGGTTTTTTAACCAATCTCTTGCATCCAATAGGTGTGTATGTGTCATTGGATGAACATTTAGGTCATTCTCGTCCTTCCTAGACTTATTCTTGTCCAACTAGGTTTTTTAACCAATCTCTTGCATCCAATAGGTGTGTATGTGTCATTGGATGAACATTTAGGTCATTCTCGTCCTTCCTAGACTTATTCTTGTCCAACTAGGTTTTTTAACCAATCTCTTGCATCCAATAGGTGTGTATGTGTCATTGGATGAACATTTAGGTCATTCTCGTCCTTCCTAGACTTATTCTTGTCCAACTAGGTTTTTTAACCAATCTCTTGCATCCAATAGGTGTGTATGTGTCATTGGATGAACATTTAGGTCATTCTCGTCCTTCCTAGACTTATTCTTGTCCAACTAGGTTTTTTAACCAATCTCTTGCATCCAATAGGTGTGTATGTGTCATTGGAAGAACATTTAGGTCATTTTCTTCCTCCTTAGAATTATTCTTGTCCAACTAGGGTTTTTAACCAATCTTGTGCATCCAATAGGTGTGTTTGTGGGATGAACATTTAGGTCATTCTCGTCCTTCCTAGGCATATTCTTGTCCAATTAAGGTTTTCAACCAATCTTGTGCATCCAATAGGTGTTTTTGTGTCATTGGATGAACATTTAGGTCATTTTCGTTCTCCCTAGACTTATTCTTGTCCAATTCGGGTTTTTAACCAATCTTGTGCATCCAAAAGGTGTTTTTGTGTCACTGTGTGAATATTTAGGTCATTTTCGTCCTCCCTAGGTTTATTGTTGTCGAATCCCAATTTTTAACCAATCTTGTGCATCCAATAGGTGTGTTTGTGTTATTGGATGAACATTTAGGTCATTTACTTCCTCCCTAGGCTTATTCTTCTCCAATTAGGGTTTTTAACAAAGCTTGTGCATCCAATAAGTTCATTTGTGTCATTGGATGTACATTTAGGTCATTTTTGTCCTAATCTTGTCCAATTAGGGTTTTTAAAAAATCTTGTGCATCCAATATGTGTGTATGTGTCGTTGTATGATGATTTAGGTCATTTTCGTCATCCTTAGGTTTATTCTAGTCCAATTAGGATTTCAAACTAATGTTGTGCTTCCAATAGGTGTGTTTGTGTCGTTGGATGAACATTTAGGTCATTTTCGTTCTCCCTATGTTTATTCTTGTCCAATTTGGGTTTTTAACCAATTATGTGCATCCAACAAGTTCCTTTGTGTCATTGGATAAAGTTTTAGGTCATTTTTGTCCTCCCTAGGTATATTCTAGTCCTAAAAGGGTTTTTAACCAATCTTGTACATCCAATAAGTGAGTTTGTGTCATTGGATGAACATTTAGGTCATTGTCGTCCTTCCTAGACTTATTTTTGTCCAACTAGTTTTTTAAACCAATCTTGTGCATCCTATAGGTGTGTTTGTGTCTTTCATTGTCGTCCTTCCTAGACTTATTTTTGTCCAACTAGTTTTTTAAACCAATCTTGTGCATCCAATAGGTGTGTTTGTGTCACTGGATGAAAATTTAGGTCATTTTCGTCCTCCCTAGACTTATTTTTGTCCAACTAGTTTTTTAAACCAATCTTGTGCATCCAATAGGTGTGTTTGTGTCATTGGATGAACATTTAGGTCATTTTCGTCTTTCCTAGGCTAATTCTTGTCACATTAACGTTTTCAAACAATCTTGTGCATCCAATAGGTGTGTTTGTGCTATTGGACGAACATTTAGGTCACTTTCATCCTCCCTAGGCTTATTCTTGTCCAATTAGGGCTTTTAACCAATCTTGTGCATCCAATAGGTGTGTTTGTGTCATTGGATGAACATTTAAATCATTTTCGTCTATCCTAGGCTTATTCTTGTCAAATTAAGGTTTTCAACCAATCGTGTGCATCCTATAGGTGTTTTTGTGTCATTGGATGAACATTTAGGTCATTTTCGTTCTCCATAGACATATTCTTGTCCAATTAGGGTTTTTAACCAATCTTGTGCATCCAATAGGTGTGTTTGTGTCATTGGATGAACATTTAGGTCATTTTTGTCCTTCCTAGACTTATTTTTGTCCAACTAGGGTTTTCAACCAATCTTGTCCATCCAATAGGTGTGTTTGTGGGATTGGATGAACATTTAGGTCATTTTCGTCCTCCTTTGCTTATTCTTGTCCAATTAGGGTATTAACCAATGTTGTGCATCCAATAGTTGCATTTGTGTCATTGGATGAACATTTAGGTCATTTTCGTCCTCCCTAGGTTTATTCTGGTCCAATTAGGGTTTTTAACCAATCTTTTGCATCCAAAAGGTGTTTTTTTGTCACTGTATGAATATTTAGGTCATTTTCGTGCTCCCTAGGTTTGTTGTTGTCGAATCCCAATATTTAACCAATCTTGTGCATCCAATATGTTCATTTGTGTCATTGGATGAACATTTAGGTCATTTTCGTCCTCCGTAGGTTTATTCTAGTCCAATAAGGGTTTTTAACCAAACTTGTGCATCCAATAAGTGTGTTTGTGTCATTGGATGAACATTTAGGTCATTTTCGTCCTCCCTTGGATTATTCTTGTCCAATTGGGGTTTTTAACCAATCTTTTGCGTCCAATAGGTGTGTTTGTGTCATTTTATGAAGCTTTAGGTCATTTTCGTCCTCCCTAGGTTTATTCTAGTCCAATTAGGGTTTCAAACCAATGTTGTGCTTCCAATAGGTGTGTTTGTGTCATTGGATGAACATTTAGGTCATTTTCGTCCTCCCTAGGTTTATTCTAGTCCAATTAGGGTTTCAAACCAATGTTGTGCTTCCAATAGGTGTGTTTGTGTCATTGGATGAACATTTAGGTCATTTTTGTTCTTCCTAGGTTTATTCTTGTCCAATTAGGGTTTTTAACCAATTATGTGCATCGAATAAGTTCCTTTGTGTCATTGGATTAACTTTTAGGTCATATTTGTCCTCCATAGGTATTTTCTACAATTAGGGTTTTTAACAAATCTTGTACATCCAATAAGTTTATTTGTGTCATTGTATGAACATTTAGGTCATTGTCGTCCTTCCTAGACTTATTCTTGTCCAACTAGGATTTTTAACCATTCTTGTGCATCCAATAGGTGTGTTTGTGTTATTGGATGAACATTTAGTTTATTTTCGTCCTCCCTAGGCTTATTCTTGTCCAATTAGGTTTTTTAACCAATCTTGTGCATCCTATAAGTTTGTTTGTGTCACTGGATCAACATTTAGGTCATTTTCGTCCTCTCTAGACTTATTCTTGTCCAACTAGTGTTTTTAACCAATCTTGTGCATCCAATAGGTGTGTTTGTGTCATTTGATGAACATTTAGGTCATTTTCGTCTTTCCTAGGCTTATTCTTGTCACATTAAGGTTTTCCAACAATCTTGTGCATCCAATAGGTGTGTTTGTGTCATTCGATGAACATTTAGGTCATTTTCGTCCTCCCTAGGCTTATTCTTGTCCAATTAGGGTTTTAAACCAATCTTGTGCATCCAATAAGTTCATTTGTGTCATTGGATGAACATTTAGGTCATTTTCGTCCTCCCTATGCTTATTCTTGTCCA
>NW_027339431.1:3229683-3237275 GCF_000331145.2 Cicer arietinum | reverse complement strand
ATCTTGTGCCTCCAATAAGTTCATTTGTGTCATTGGATGAACATTTAGGTCGTTTGCATCCTCCCTAGCCTTATTCTTGTCCAACTAGGGTTCTGAACCAATCTTGTGTATCCAATAGGTGTCTTTGTGTCATTGGATGATCACTTAGTTCATTTTCATCCTCACCAGGCTTATTCTTGTCCAATTAAGGTTTTTAACCAAGGAAGAAAGCCGAGAGGATATTCAAGGTCTTGGAAATCCAATGACAAGAGCAAGGTCAAAGAAGGCGAAAGATGTTCTAAATAACTTGATAACCACTTTATTTGAAGCAAGTACAACTCATGAAGAATTGAAGCCCAAGATAGTCAATTGCTTAACCCAAATTGAAGAAGTTATGGAATGAAGGCGGCATCTATGTGTTATCAAATTTTAATACTAGGTTCAATTAAAGTAATACACTGAATTAATAAGAAATTTGGTTGTAACTGTAAAAATTTCAGTTGGGCCAAATTTAGAGAAATTTTTAGGAGTTGCCATTATAAAAGGCAAACCTTTATTTTTTTTAGGGCAGATTTTGAATTTTATTTTTGTGAGGCTTTGCTCTCTAGATTTCTTGAAAGAATTCATCTTGAACTTATCAAGGTTGTTAATCCTTGTGGCGTTCTTGTTGGCTTATCAATCCCTAAATTGTGGCGCCATTTTGTTCATGGTTTCTTTTCTGAATAATCATTTTGAGTTTCCTTTACATCAAACCCTAATACTCCAATTCTATCAATGTTCGTGTTCAGTAACCTGCGTTCATAACTCGAGTTCTATATACTTGTTTCTGGTGATTCAACAGCCTAATTCGTGTTTCAGAATGTCATCTTTCACCTCGTTTTGGAATTGCTCGATTCAAAGTTTCGTTGCGCTGTTTATCGCATTCTCCAACTATACGCTTTTTTTGGCTCCATTCTGTAAGTTTCTGACCTAAAACGATCCTTAAATTGAACCATGACTAATAGGATCATATCATTTTGTACCAGAGATTGTCTCTATGTTTGGAATTGTGGAAAATTTTTTTTATGCATTTTTTTTGTGAAACTTAAATGGTTGGTTGTGTTGTGTTGTTGAATTGGTGTTCTTAGTTAATAGGTGTGTTGCTGCTACTTGAAAAAAATACAAAAAAAAAATACAAACAAAAAAAGAAAAAAAAAATACAAAAAAATAGTATTGTTAAAAGTAGTGCACACTACCTGTTTGACAAAATTCCTTAGATTAATTTTCCAATCACATTACTACTGCTTTGTGTTACTCTAAATTCTTCATACTGATTTTTGGGTTCAAATATTAAAGTTCTTGTTGATTCAATTAAGAAATTGAAGAGAGCAATTGAGTGGAAAAAGGCAAGAGGGATTCATTATAAATAAAAAAAAGCCAAATTGAGTGAAACACGAGTGACAAAGTCAAGAGTGTAAACACGTGAGCTGTGTGGTGAGATCCTTTATTTTTTTCCACTTTACTTGTTTCCTTTTTTTTTTTGTTTAACATATGACAGGAATAGGTGGTGATGATAGCCCTCCTCCAGGAGGAAACAACAAATTGTTAGTGGAGACTGTAACGACTCAAATGTAAAGAATGTTGAGGGAACACGCTGAAGATTTACATGCTAGAATTGAACAGTTAGAAAATCAAGAAAATCATGGTGATGACAGAGGTAGAAGGAGGAGAAGAGAAGTTGAAGGTGGTGGTAGAGGAGATAGAATTGAGGGAGTGAAGCTTAAAATACCATCATTTCAAGGAAAAAGTGATCTGGCGGCCTACCTTGAGTGGGAGATGAAAATTAAACAACTATTTTCATGCAATAATTACACAGCAGAGAAGAAGGTAAGGGTGGCAGCCATGGAATTTACTGATTATGCACTCATTTGGTGGGACCAATTACAAAAAGAAAGGGTGAGGTGTGAAGAACCAATGGTGGATACTTGGGTGGAGATGAAGAGGTTAATGCAGAAGAGGTTTGTTCCTTCTATGTATCATAGAGACCTTCACAATAAGCTTCAAAGGCTCACACAAGGTAGCAAATGTGTGGATGATTATTATAAGGAGATGGAGGTGTGCTTAATTAGGGCAATTATTAGTGAAGATAGGGAAGCTTCTATGGCACGTTTCTTACAGGGGTTGAATAGTGATATAAGTGATGTTGTGGAATTACAAAATTATGTGGAGTTGGAGTACTCGGTGCATCAAGCTACTAAGGTAGAACAACCACTGAAAATAAAAGCTGTCAGAAAGAATTTTTCTAACTTTAACTCCTATAGTTGGAAGGATAGAAATAAGAAGGAGGGAAGTACTTCTTCGAACACATCCATGGTTGCACCTCAGAGAATTCAAAATAAATTCAATGATGCTCCTAAGAAAACAAAAAGTTAGTGAAATTAAATGTTTCAAATGCTTGGGAAAAGGTCACATAGCTTAGGATGAATCCAAAATGAGAGAGAAAAGAAAAAAAGAGAGAAAAGAAAAAAATAGTCAAAAAAAAGAGGGAAAAGAAAAAGAGAATGAAAAGAAAGAGAGAAAAACACAAAATTTGTTCATAAAAGAAAAAGAGGTTAAAAAGGCTATGCAATTAAAAAAGCCAATGCTATTGCTTTTAAGCAAGGAGAGTGACTTAAAGGTTGCAGATCTAACCAATTCTTTTCCTAGTGAAGTTGTTTCTTTGTTGCAGGATTTTGAAGATGTAATTCCCAAAGAGGTTCCTCAAGGCCTACCACCTATAAGAGGTATAGAACATCAAATTGATCTCATTCCAGGTGTTTCATTGCCCAACAGGCCAGCATATAGAGCTAACCCCCAAGAGACCCAAGAAATCCAAAGGCAAGTTGAAGACTTGATGCAAAAGGGATGGGTGCAAGAGAGCTTAAGTCCATGTGCAGTACCCGTTATTCTTGTACCTAAGAAAGATGGAACTTGGAGGATGTGCACCGATTGTAGAGCCATCAATAATATCACGGTAAAGTATAGACATCCCATTCCTAGATTAGATGATTTGTTGGATGAATTGCATGGTGCTTGTGTGTTTTCAAAAATTGATCTTAAAAGTGGATATCATCAAATTAGGATTAGAGAAGGAGATGAATGGAAAACAGCCTTTAAAACAAAATATGGCTTTTATGAATTGGTTGTCATGCCCTTTGGACTAACAAATGCGCCTCGCACTTTCATGAGGTTGATGAACCATGTGTTAAGGGAGTTTCTAGGGAAATTTGTTGTGGTCTACTTTGATGACATTTTGATTTATAGCAAATCTTACGATGATCATCTTTTGCATTTGAGAAGTGTGTTGGAAGCTCTTAGGCGTGAGAAATTGTATGCAAACATGGAAAAATGTGTTTTATATACAAATCATGTAGTTTTTCTTGGTTTTGTTATTAGCTCACAGGGAGTGCAGGTTGATCAAGAAAAGGTCAAAGCTATTCAAGAGTGGCCAACTCCTAAGAATGTTAACGAGGTAAGAAGCTTTCATGGCTTAGCTAGTTTCTATAGGAGGTTTGTTAAAGATTTTAGTACATTAGCTGCACCTTTAAATGAAGTGATTAAAAAGAATGTGGGATTTAAATGGGGTGAAAAACAAGAGCAAGCATTTGCTACCCTCAAAGAAAAATTGACTCATGCACCTATTCTTTCATTGCCTAATTTCTTTAAATCTTTTGAAATTGAATGTGATGCATCAAATGTGGGGATATGGGCTGTTTTGAGGCAAGAGGGGCATCCCATTGCTTATTTTAGTGAGAAACTTAATGGTGACTCCCTTAATTACCCTACATATGATAAAGAATTGTATGCATTAGTGAGATCACTACAAACATGGCAGCACTATCTTTTACCAAAGGAATTTGTAATACATAGTGATCACGAATCATTGAAGTATTTAAGGAGCCAAGGTAAGCTCAACAAGAGACATGCCAAGTGGGTTGAATTTCTTGAGCAATTTCAGTACGTGATCAAGCATAAAAAAGGTAAGTCAAATGTTGTTGCTGATGCACTTTCAAGAAGGTATGTTTTGTTCTCTACTCTTGAAACTAAGTTTATTGGTTTTGAGGTAATTAAAGAATTGTATGAACATGATCCCGAATTTTCTCAAATATATAAATCTTGTGTGCATGCTGCCCAAAATGGGTATTTTAAGAATAATGACTATTTATTTAAAGAAAAGAGGTTATGTGTGCCGAAATGTTCCATTAGGGATTTGCTTGTGACGGAAGCACATGAGGGGGGATTAATGGGACATTTTGGAGTTCAAAAGACTTTAGACATGTTGCATGAACATTTTTATTGGCCACACATGAAACGTGATGTACGCAAATTGTGTGAAAGATGCATTGTTTGTAAGAAATCTAAGTCTAAAGTTATGCCTCATGGTTTGTATACTCCTTTACCAATACCTAACTCCCCTTGGATTGATATTTCTATGGATTTTGGACAGATTATCCAAGATGGCTCACTTTATACCTTGCAGAAAAGTGGATGATGCTTGTCACATGGCAGATTTGTTCTTTAAAGAAGTAGTTAGACTTCATGGTGTACCCATAAATATTGTGAGTGACCGAGACAATAAATTCATTAGTCACTTTTGGAGGACACTTTGGGGTAAGCTTGGAACTAAACTTCTTTTTTCCACGACTTGCCACCCACAAACTGATGGCCAAACTGAGGTAGTAAATCGAACTCTTTCTTCTCTTCTAAGGGCTATAATCCAAAAGAATATTAGGACATGGGAAGAATGTTTGCCCCATGTTGAGTTTGCCTATAATAGGGTTGTTCATAGCACTACTCGTTATGCTCCCTTTGAAATTGTTTATGGTTTTAACCCTCTCACCCCTCTTGATTTAATGTCTTTGCCAAATAGTTCTATTCTAATTCATAAGGATGGGAATGCTAAGGCTGAATATGTTCGAAAATTACATGAGAAGGTAAAAACACAAATTGAAAAGAAAGTGGATAGCTATGCTCGACAAGCTAATAAAGGAAGGAAAAAGGTTGTGTTTGAACCTGGTGATTGGGTTTGGGTTCATTTAAGGAAGGAAAGGTTTCCTTCTCAAAGGAAATCTAAGCTCCAACCAAGGGGAGATGGACCTTTTCAAGTGCTGTCCAAAATTAATGATAATGCCTACAAAATAGATCTTCCAGGTGAGTATGGTGTTAGTCCTACTTTTAATGTGGCTGATTTGTCTCTTTATGATGCAGCTGAAGAAGATTGCAATTTGAGGGCAAATTCAGTTCAAGAAGGAGGGAATGATGAGGACATAGAATGCATAACCAAGGAAGAAAGCCTAGAGGATATTCAAGGTCTTGGAACCCCAATGACAAGAGCAAGGTCAAAGAAGGCGAAGGAGGTTCTAAATAACTTGATAACCACTTTATTTGAAGCAAGTACAACTCATGAAGAATTAAAGCCCAAGATAGTCAATTGCTTAACCCAAATTGAAGAAGTTAAGGAATGAAGGCGGCATCTATGTGTTATCAAATTTTAATATTAGTTTTAATTAAAGTAATAGACTAAATTAATAAGAATTTGGGTGTAACTGAAAAAAATGTCAGTTGGGCCAAATTTAGAGAACTTTTTAGGAGTTGCCATTATAAAAGGCAAACCCTTATTTTTCTGAAGGCAGATTTTGATTATTATTTTTGTGAGGCTTTGCTCTCTAGAGTTCTTGAAAGAATTCATCTTGAACTTATCAAGGCTGTTAATCCTTGTGGCGTTCTTTTTGGCTTATCAATCTCAAGATTGTGGCGCCATTTTGTTCCTTTGTTTCGTTGCTGAATAATAATATTGAGTTTCCTTTACATCAAATCCTAATACTCCAATTCTTTCAATTTTCGTAATCAGTAACCAGCGTTCATATCTCGAGTTCTATATATTGTTTTTCGGTGATTCAAAAGCCTAACTTGCGTTTCAGAACGTCATCTTTCACCTCGATTTGGAATCGGCCGAATCGGAGTTTCGCAGCGCCGTTTATCACGTTCTCCAGCCAAACGCGATTTTCACTCAAATTTGTAAGTTTCCGACCTAGAACGATCTTTAAAGTGAACTATAATTGAAGCCCAAGATAGTCAATTGCTTATCCCAAATTGAAGAAGTTAAGGAATGAAGGCGGCATCTATGTGTTATCAAATTTTAATATTAGTTTTAATTAAAGTAATAGTTTGAATTATTTTTTTTAAGGTAGATTTTGAATTTTATTTTTGTGAGGCTTTGCTCTCTAGAGTTCTCGAGAGAATTCATCTTGAATTTATCAAGGTTGTTAATCCTTGTGGCGTTCTTCTTGGCTTATCAATCCCTAGATTGTGGTGCCATTGTGTTCTTGGTTTCTTTGCTGAATACTAATTTTGAGTTTCCTTTACATCAAACCCTAATACACAATTTCTATCAATTTTCTGTACACAATTTTGAGTTTCATAACTCGAGTTCTATATACTTGTTTCTGGTGATTGAACATCCTAATTCGTGTTTCAGAACGTCATCTTTTACCTCGTTTTGGAATTGCCCGATTCGGAGTTTCGTTGCGCTGTTTATCGCATTCTCCAACTATACACGATTTTTGACTCAAATCAGTAGGTTTCTAACCTAGAACGATCCTTAAAGTGAACCATGACTAATAGGATCATATCATCCAATAAGTTCATTTGTGTCATGGGATTAACATATGGGTCACTTTCATCCTCCCTACGCTTATTCTTGTTCAATTAGGAATTTTAACCAATCTTGTTCATCCAATAGGTGTCTTTGCATCATTGGATAAACATTTAGATCATTTTCGTCCTTCATAGACTTATTCTTGTCCAACTAGAGTTTTTAACCAATCTTGTCCATCCAATAGGTGTGTTTGTGCCATTGGATAAACATTTAGGTCATTTTTGCCTCCCTTGGCTTATTCTTGTTCGATTAGGATTTTTACCCAATCTTGTGCATCCAATAGGTGTGTTTGTGTCATTAGATGAAGATTTAGGTTATTTGCTTCATCCCTAGGTTTATTCTAGTCCAATTAGGGTTTTTAACCAATCTTGTGCATCCAATAAGTGTTTTTGTGTCATTGGATGAACATTTGGGTCATTTTCGTCCTCCCTTGGCTTATTCTTGTCCATTTAAAGTTTTTAACCAATCTTGTGCATCCAACAGGTGTGTTTGTGTCATTGGATTAACATTTATGTCATTTTCTTGATTAACAACAATTCAACTAAAATATAAAAATATGAGTTGTATAAAAGTTACTTGTTAAATACATGAACTAGTTAAAGCAAACCAATGAGCATATAAAGAAAAACATAAGAGGAAATAATTGAGAATGTTCATGTATTAAAATAGAGCAAATTTAAAATTATATGCTTATAACAATAATTTAAAATTTATAAATAGAACAAGAGGGATATCATAGATCCTTTCATAAAAAATTATTTCTATAAAGAAATTGATTTAATTGTATTTATTTATTACACAATAGAAATTGACAATGCAATATTGATATGCAAAATTCATTGATAATGATGTATAATAATAATAATAATAATAATAATAATAATAATAATAATAATAATAATAATAATAATAATAATAATAATAATAATAATAATAA
>NW_027339431.1:3224651-3225513 GCF_000331145.2 Cicer arietinum | reverse complement strand
GCCACAATCAGGCTGATTCAGTTGTACTTCCCCGGAATCACTAGGCTTGTCAGACCCTACCTATATGATGACAAAATAATCTTCATTTCACAAATTCTCAATATTTATTTTCTCCCCATGTTAGATTAGACTACTCCATTAAGAGCATCGTCTTTAGGAATCATCACTATCTCATCAAGTATGGGGTACTTCAATATTTTCATCACAATTTTGCAATATCATTAATCATAAATAATCATGATCATCATATAAACTCATCATAATTTTATAACATCACTATCATCAACAAAAAATCATCATTATCATCATGTAAGCATATATCATACCATGCATCCATATTTTATTATCACATCACTTAAATTCGTCTAATCAAACATATACACATAATTTCATTCAACATCCAACATCACAATAATGACAAATATCAACTACCACACAAATATTGTAAATTAAATGAGTAAAAAAACATACTGAAATTTTGCGAAAAATGGAGAAACGTTTCTGAAACAGTTATCGATCACCGGTGCCAAATGATAGGTTGTTGTTGTGTTTCCTTTTTGGTTTTAGAGCTGCCCGTCCAATTCGTTTTTTTTTTTTATTTGGTTGTTTTATTTTATTAACAATTAGGGTTTACACATGCTTATACCCATTGGTCCCTTTATTTATTTTTCAATAAAACCAATAATTACTAAAACTAATGTTATAATTATATTAAATACTAGTCAAACGCATAAAAGAATATGATATTAAATAATAATAATAATAACAATAACAATAAAACACTTATAATTTGTTAATGAAATTAAAAATGATTGAAATT
Organism: Cicer arietinum; assembly: GCF_000331145.2. Lineage (NCBI taxonomy): Eukaryota > Viridiplantae > Streptophyta > Magnoliopsida > Fabales > Fabaceae > Cicer > Cicer arietinum. The sequence continues at coordinate 3,224,693 of NW_027339431.1, read as the reverse complement.
CAAATTAAATCAACATATTCATAAAAATCACCAATTGAATTT
>NW_027339431.1:3224126-3224582 GCF_000331145.2 Cicer arietinum | reverse complement strand
TTTTTTTTTTCAAAAGAAATTAAAATAAATCAGAGAATTAAATAAGTCAATACCTTTGGATAAATAATTGAGTCATTATAATTTACAAGCAGCGGAAAAGTTTCTCAAAATATGAATCCAAAATATTTACACATCAAAAGTTGGTACATGTAACCCATCGAAAATAACATGTCAAGCTGACAATATTAGTATAGGTACAATCTTCCGTTTTAAAACAAATACAAATCAAAAGAAAGACGTCTGATCCCTCTATGTCAGCCTAATCTGATCATTCTCCAAAACAAACTAAACACTTTGGGTGATCTCCACGCGCCCCGCGAGGTCCTCCTACATAGCTCCAGTCAAGCATTCTCATCTACATTCCCATCCGTAAGGTACGAACCGGTAGGATCGTCCTAGCTCTCATCTGAGGGCAAATCCCAGATTTCCACAATAGTTGTAAAGGGTCACCAACCG
>NW_027339431.1:3219295-3223773 GCF_000331145.2 Cicer arietinum | reverse complement strand
TCAATCCATCAAGTAATACATAACTGACTAAAACATTGATAAATCAATTGAGCAATCGATTATCTAACTCAAAATAAGAATTTCTACTGAGCCAATCGATTGGCAAATCGATTTTGTCAGTTCTGCTGAGCTCCTGCATGGCCAAATTGATTCCCAAATCGATTTTGTCAGTTTTGCTGAGTTACTGACTTAAGGCCAGTCGATTTCCAAATCGATTTCTTAAATGGTTTTGAAAAACAGATTACAAAATCGATTGGCAAATCGATTTTGCCAATTTAGCAAAGTCCCTGCAACTCATCAAATCGATTGGGAAGTCGATTTCCCTGCTTATCCTTCCAAAATACATAAACTAACTCAATATCATTCATACACGATTCCACATCTTAACACTTAGCACTTATAACACAATCACTACAACATCATGAGTTTCGAAGTAGTTTTGCAATCAAACATGCTATCACACAATTCCAAAACAAAACCCTCCGTGAAAGGCATAAATCCTAAACGTAGAGTTTCTCACGAACGAACACGAGTGCAGTCTCTCATGGACAAACACAATTTACCAGGGTGTGGTCTCTCACGGACAAACACCTGTGCAGTTTCTCACGGACAAACACAATTTACCAGGGTGTAGTCTCTCACGGACAAACACCTGTGCAGTCTCTCACGGACAAACACAATTTACCAGGGTGTAGTCTCTCACGGACAAACACCTGTGCAATCTCTCACGAACAAACACAATTTACCAGGGTGTAGTCTCTCACGGACAAACACCTGTGCAGTCTCTCATGGACAAACACAATTTACCAGGGTGTAGTCTCTCACGGACAAACACCTGTGCAGTCTCTCACGGACAAACACAATTTACCAGGGTGTAGTCTCTCACGGACAAACACCTGTGCAGTCTCTCACGGACAAACACAATTTACCAGGGTGTAGTCTCTCACGGACAAACACCTGTGTAGTCTCTCATGGACAAACACAATTTACCAGGGTGTAGTCTCTCACGGACAAACACATGTGCAGTCTCTCACGGACAAACACAATTTACCAGGGTGTAGTCTCTCTCGGACAAACACATGTGCAGTCTCTCACGGACAAACACAATTTACCAGGGTGTAGTCTCTCACGGACAAACACATGTGCAGTCTCTCACGGACAAACACAATTTACCAGGGTGTAGTCTCTCACGGACAAACACCTGTGCAGTCTCTCACGGACAAACACAATTTACCAGGGTGTAGTCTCTCACGGACAAACACCTGTGCAGTCTCTCACGGACAAACACAATTTACCAGGGTGTAGTCTCTCACGGACAAACACCTGTGCAGTCTCTCACGGACAAACACAATTTACCAGGGTGTAGTCTCTCACGGACAAACACCTGTGCAGTCTCTCACGGACAAACACAATTTACCAGGGTGTAGTCTCTCACGGACAAACACCTGTGCAGTCTCTCACGGACAAACACAATTTACCAGGGTGTAGTCTCTCACGGACAAACACCTGTGCAGTCTCTCACGGACAAACACAATTTACCAGGGTGTAGTCTCTCACGGACAAACACCTGTGCAGTCTCTCACGGACAAACACAATTTACCAGGGTGTAGTCTCTCACGGACAAACACCTGTGCAGTCTCTCACGGACAAACACAATTTACCAGGGTGTAGTCTCTCACGGACAAACACCTGTGCAGTCTCTCACGGACAAACACAATTTACCAGGGTGTAGTCTCTCACGGACAAACACCTGTGCAGTCTCTCACGGACAAACACAATTTACCAGGGTGTAGTCTCTCACGGACAAACACCTGTGCAGTCTCTCACGGACAAACACAATTTACCAGGGTGTAGTCTCTCACGGACAAACACCTGTGCAGTCTCTCACGGACAAACACAATTTACCAGGGTGTAGTCTCTCACGGACAAACACCTGTGCAGTCTCTCACGGACAAACACAATTTACCAGGGTGTAGTCTCTCACGGACAAACACCTGTGCAGTCTCTCACGGACAAACACAATTTACCAGGGTGTAGTCTCTCACGGACAAACACCTGTGCAGTCTCTCACGGACAAACACAATTTACCAGGGTGTAGTCTCTCACGGACAAACACCTGTGCAGTCTCTCACGGACAAACACAATTTACCAGGGTGTAGTCTCTCACGGACAAACACCTGTGCAGTCTCTCACGGACAAACACAATTTACCAGGGTGTAGTCTCTCACGGACAAACACCTGTGCAGTCTCTCACGGACAAACACAATTTACCAGGGTGTAGTCTCTCACGGACAAACACCTGTGCAGTCTCTCACGGACAAACACAATTTACCAGGGTGTAGTCTCTCACGGACAAACACCTGTGCAGTCTCTCACGGACAAACACAATTTACCAGGGTGTAGTCTCTCACGGACAAACACCTGTGCAGTCTCTCACGGACAAACACAATTTACCAGGGTGTAGTCTCTCACGGACAAACACCTGTGCAGTCTCTCACGGACAAACACAATTTACCAGGGTGTAGTCTCTCACGGACAAACACCTGTGCAGTCTCTCACGGACAAACACAATTTACCAGGGTGTAGTCTCTCACGGACAAACACCTGTGCAGTCTCTCACGGACAAACACAATTTACCAGGGTGTAGTCTCTCACGGACAAACACCTGTGCAGTCTATAAATCTTGATAGACTTTTTAATAGGTAAACTACATTCTCGCGGATAGTAAAAACGAATTGTTGTTATCACCTTTTTCGAAATTAAGTCACCGTGATTAACCTCTCATACTCATTTAGTAATAATCATATTAATTTTTCTTTAAATCAGGATTATTAAAAGACTTTTAGTACATTTGTATAACACAAAGGCATCGTCACATCTTCCATTCATTTAAACCCTGTTAACTCTTTTTAATCCAACCAATCCTTTAAAATAAATAACATGATAAAATTAAATAAATAAAAACATAATTTACAATTAAGATTTGCGGCATTTAGATGATAATAATAAATACTATAAAAATATTTTAATCCTCCATAGGCATATTCTTGTCCAATTATGGGTTTTATCCAATCTTGTGAATCCAATAGGTGTGTGTGTGTCATTAGATGATCATTTAGGTCATTTTCATCCTCCCTTGGCTCATTCTTGCCCAATTAAAGTTTTTAACCAATCTTGTGCATCCAATAGGCGTGTTTGTGTCATTGGATGAACATTTAGGTCATTTTCGTCCTCCCTAGGTTTATTCTACTCCAATTATGGTTTTTAACCATTCTTGTGCATCCAATAGGTGTGTTTGTGTCATTGGATAAACATTTCTGTCATTTTCGTCCTCACTAGGGTTATTCTTGTCCAATAAGGGTTTTTAACAAATCTTGTGCATCCAATAAGTTAATTTGTGTCATGGGATTAACATTTAGGTCATTTTCATCATCCCCAGGCTGATTCTTGTCCAATTAGGGGTTTTAACCAATCTTGCGCATCCAATAGGTGTCCTTGTGTCATTGGATGAACATTTAGATCGTTTTCGTCCTTATTAAACTTTTACTATTCCAATTAGGGTTTTTAACCAATCTTGTCCATCCAATAGGTGTGTTTGTGTCATTGGATGATCATTTAGGTCATCTTCGTCCTCCCTTGGCTTATTCTTGTCCATTTAAAGTTTTTAACCAATTTTGTGCATCCAATAGGAGTGTTTGTGTCATTGGATGAGCATTTAGGTCATTTCTGTCCTCCCTAGTTTTATTCTAATCCAATTAGGGTTTTTAACCAATCTTGTGCATCCAATAGGTATGTTTGTGTCATTGGATGATCATTTAGGTCATTTTCGTTCTCCCTAGGTTTATTCTAGTCCAATTAGGGTTTTTAACAAATCTTGGGCATTCAATAGGTGTCTTTGTGTCATTGGATGAACAATTATGTCATTTTCGTCCTCACTAGGATTATTCTTGTCCAATTAGGGCTTTTAACCAATCTTGTGATCCAATAGGTGTGTTTGTGTCATTGGATGAACATTTAGGTCATTTTCGCATTTCCTACACTTATTTTTGTCCAACTAAGGTTTTAAACCAATCTTGTGCATCCAATAGGTGTGTTTGTGTCATTGGATGAACATTTAGGTCACTTTCGTCCTCCCTAGGTTTATTCTAGTCGAATTATGGTTTTTAACCAGTCTTGTGCATCCAATAGGTGTGTTTGTGTCATTGGATGAACATTTAGGTAATTTTCATCTTCCCTTGGCTTATTCTTGTGCAAATAGGGTTTTTAACCAATCATGTGCATCCAATAAGTTCCTTTGTGTCATTGGATTAACATTTAGGTCATTTCCGTCCTCCATAGGTTTATTCTAGTCCAATTATGGTTTTTAACCAATCTTGTGCATCCAATAGGTGTGTTTGTGTCATTGTATGAACATTTTGGTCATTTTCGTCCTCACTAGGATTATTCTTGTCCAATTAGGGCTTTTAACCAATCTTGTG